>NC_052153.1:82736472-83036472 GCF_902713615.1 Scyliorhinus canicula | reverse complement strand
AAAACTGATAGGATTAAATCCCCTGGGCCTGAGAATCTGCATCCCAGAGTGTTTAAGGAGGTGGCTCTGGAAATTGTGGATGCACTGGTGGTCATCTTCCGGGCTTCTATAGACTCTGGAACTGTCCCTGCAGATTTTAGGGTAGCTCATGTCACTCTGATATTCAAAAAGGGAGGTAGAGGGGAAGCAGGGAATTATAGGCCAGTGAGCCTAACATCGGTAGTGGGGGAAATGCTTGAATCCATTATCAAGGACTTTATAGCGGAACATTTAGAAAACAGTGGCAGGATCAGTCAGAGTCAGCATGGATTTATGAAGGGAAAATCATGCTTCACAAATCTGTTGGAATTTTTCGAAGAGGTAACCAGGACAGTCGACAAGGGGGAGCCAGTCGATGTGGTATATTTGGACTTTCAGAAGGCATTTGACAAAGTCCCGCAGAAGAGATTATTGTGCAAAATTAAAGCGCATGGGATTGGGGGAAAATGTATTGAGGTGGATAGAAAACTGGTTGGCAGAGAGGAAACAAAGAGTAGGGTTTAATGGGTCCTTTTCAAATTGGCAGGCAGTAACCAGTGGGGCACCACAGCGATCAGTGCTGCGACCCCAGTTATTTACAATATATATTAATGATTTGAATGAGGGAACAAAATGTAACATCTCAAAGTTTGCAGATGATACCAAATTAGGTGGGAAGGTGAATTGTGATGAGGATGCAGGGATCGTACAGCAAGATATGGACAGGTTGGGCGAGTGGGCAAACCAATGGCAGATGCAGTATAATTTGGATAAGTGTGAGGTTATTCATTTTGGAAGCAAAAACAGGAAGGCAGATTACTACATGAATGGTTGTAAATTGGGAGAGGGGAATGTGCAACGGGACCTGGGTGTCCTTGTGCACCATTCGCTGAAGGTAAGCATGCAGGTGCAGCAGGCGGTAAAGAAGGCTAATGGTATGTTGGCCTTCGTTGCAAGAGGTTTCGAGTATAGAAGCAGGGATGAGTTTCTGCAATTGTACAGGGCCTTGGTAAGGCTACACTTGGAGTATTGTGTGCAGTTTTGGTCGCCCTCTCTGAGGAAGGATGTTTTTGCTCTCAAAGGAGTGCAGCGAAGGTTTACCAGACTGATTCCAGGGCTGGCGTGTCTGTCATATGAGGAGAGATTGACTAGGTTGGGATTGTTCTCGCTGGAGTTCAGAAGAATGAGGGGGGATCTCATAGAAACTTATAAAATTCTAACAGGACTAGACAGGGTAGATGCAGGGAAGATGTTACCAATGATAGGCGTGTCCAGAACCAGGGGTCGCAGTCTGAGGTTTCAGGGTAAACCATTTCAGACAGAGATAAGGAGACACTTCTTAACACAAAGAGTGGTGAGCCTGTGGAATTCATTGTCACAGGAAGTAGTTGATGCTAAAACTTTGAATATATTCAAGAGGCGGCTGGGTAGAGCACTTGGGGTGAATGGGATCACAGGCTACGGGGAGAAAGCAGGATTAGGCTATTGAGTTGGATGATCAGCCATGATCGTGATGAATGGCGGAGCACGCTCAAAGGGCCAAAAGGCCTCCTCCTGCTCCTACCTTCTATGTATTCCTCAGAGAGGGCGACCAAAACTGCACACAATACTCCAATACTTCTATGTATCTATGTATCCTGAACACTCGCCGAATCCTGACATGTTCAAGACGCCCCCCCCCCCCCCCCCTGTTGGGGGGTTGACTCCTGGCTGACAGGGGTTACCCGCTGCGGTCATGGCTGATAGCGCCTATCTGGAGGCCACAGATCTGCTACAACGACGCCCATGCAGCGATTAGGGGTGTGATCGAGTGGTGTTTTGCCTCTTGAAGAGGCAGTTCAGGAGCCTGGACCGCTCTAGAGGGGCCCTCCAGTATGTAAAGATGTCCCGGGGAGCCCCGGAGGGTGGGGTGACAGCTGTGACGCTTTGATCGAGTCATCTTCAGAGCTCCCCTCTGTATGGTCTCCCAGGAGGCAGGGAAGGGGGACACCTGGGATGAGCCGGTGCCGTCGGCTGGAGGACCTTTTTGTACTTTTGTACCTATTTTGTACTTTTCATTGTTCTTTATTGTAGTTTAGTCGGGCAGCATATTCAGCATGGGCTTGGAGGGCCGAAGGGCCTGTTCCTGTGCTGTACTTTTCTTTGTTCTTTGTTCTTTGACCTGCGGGAGAATGGACATGTGGTCAGTGGGAAGGATGGGTCAGTCAGTAAGGCAACATTTGGCATGTCTTCCAGGTGGAGCATGGTGGTTCATCACTTTTGCGGCATCCGCCAACATCCGCGGGGGTGACTGCCATGTCATTGGCCACCCGAGTCACCTCCAGGGCCCGTTATCGAAGAAGGTGCGGATTTTTAAGTCCAGCACCCCTCCGCCAGTCTGGGCCCTCTCCCGGCGATTGTGGAAGAGCTTTTCCTGAGGAGACACAGAGATGGCCTTGTTAGCCACATGTGTGGTTCACAGTGGTTGGAAGGGGGTTGTGAAGGTAGAATTTGGGGTGTGTTGAACGGAGAGGGGGGTGAAAGGGAGGGTTGAGGATCGCATGGAGAGTTCAGGGGGTGGATGCTCATGTGGGGGCAGAAAGGCCTCAGGGGGCTAGCTGGGGGCTAGGTGGGGGGGGGGCATTATTGGTGTCCACTCACTCGTGCTGCCTGTGTAGGTCGTTGGCCTTTTTTTGGTACTGGAGGTCAGTCCTCCTGGTCACACTCCCAGAGCTTACAGCACTGACTGCCCAGTGGTTGACCCTCAGGGACCATCGGGGGAACAGGACATCTCTCCTGACTTCCACTGCATCCAGGAGCCTCCCCAGGTCTTCGTCCCTGAATCTTGGGATGGTCTCCTCGACACCATTGTTGCGAGCTGGCTGGGGTTGGCTGAGCAAGTGCAGCTTAAGCGCTGCTCATCCTTATTAGCAGGGGCCTGACGAGCACGGTGCCAGTGAATCGGCTGGCAAGCCTTCATTTGCGGCGAGAAGCCCGTGCGGTCTCATTACGTCGACCAATTAGCATTGAATAGCATTGCCCGCCTCGCTGGGCTGAGCGTCGGGAAGCTCGCAGCAGTTACCAGTCACTACCACACTTAGAAATCTTTCCAGAGAACCGTGCCCTCTATATCCCTCTGCAGACTTTCAGTGTCCTCACCACACTTCGCTCTACCACTTACCTTAGTGTCATCTACGAACTTTAACACATTATACTTGGTCCCCAATGTTGTGTTTGGTCCTTTATACCTTATGAAGGAATCCGCCAAACACTTTGACTTGTCCAAACCAGTCTCGTGTGGTAAGATAGTAATCTGATACAGAGCACATTATCATGGAGTCTGCTTATTACTCCTCTGGAATCTGCACCTAGCACTGACTATTCACTTGTATGGCTTATTACCCTTTCAATCTTCTTCTGAAGATGGCCGAGCATCCACATGGTGTGTCTGTACCGCCACCTGCTGCTTGGAGGTCGTACACCATCTGTCTGTGATATAGCCCACAGGCATATCACAACACCCAACTCCAAATAATCTATGTAAATTGTAAAGAATTGCGGTCTCAAACCTGGTCCCTGAGGCACACCACTACCAACAGCTGGCATTGATTCCTATAGCCCTCTCACCTGACTGCCAGCTTCTGAGAACTGCATGTATTGGTTGACCATCATGATGTGCTACCTATTGGGAGATCCCACACTTAGCTCCACTGGATCAGTGGGATGGTCCAAAAGACATAGGAATTTAGCAAAAAGATGATCTTCAGCACCATTATAGCATTAGTGGTACCAGTTTTCATGAGGCTCAGCTCATCCTCCACAATGGCACACAGATAAATGATGACCTCCAGAGAGGTGGGGTCTTTGGTGACATTGCTGTTCTGACATTCATAGGTAGCTGGCCTGCGGTCTGTGGACCCTCTCTGGTGGACAACCTCTTCTCCGCACAAGAGTCGGCTGTGTGCCCTTCTGTGCCCTTCTCCTCCAAACCCCGCTGAGGCTGGCACGGCTGTTGCTTCTCTGGTTGCTGCTGCCCCACTGCCTGTAGCTGCAGCCCTCTCCTTCTTTGATGTTCCTTCACACTGGGGGAACTGAAAACTAAACAAAGGGATTCTATGGCTTGTGTGCTCACAGCCTCCAGTCTCATTACCCCTCCTACTATCCACACAAGTGTCAGTGTTGATATGCCTCACTGGCGGTATGTCCTGGCAGCTCTGGCACCTTTTACCCTTCTCCCCACCAACTTTGCCAATGACTGGACTGTTCCACTCTCCCTGCCAAGACCTGCCTATGTTCATGATACAGGCTCATGATTCTGTCTATCTAGCAGCACAGTGGCAGAGTGGTTAGCACTGCTGCATCATGGCGCTGAGGTCCCAGGTTCGATCCCGGCCCTGGGTCACTGCCCGTGTGGAGTTTGCACATTCTCCCCGTGTTTGCGTGGGTTTCACCCGCACAACCCAAAGATGTGCAGGTTAGGTGGATTGGCCACGCTAAATTGCCCTTTAATTGAAAAAAATTAATTGGGTAATCTAAATATATATATTTTCTAAACGATTCTGACCACCAGAACAGACCTCTCATTTTCATCATCTGAGGAGTTGTGAATGGTGCTGAACATTGTGCTGTCATCTGCAAACATCTCCACTTCTGACCTTATGATGGAAGGGAGGTAATTGATCAAGCAGCTGAAGATGGTTGGGCCGAGGACACTAACCTGAGGAAATCCTGAAATGATGTCCTGGAGCTGAGATAATTGACCTACAACCACCACAACCATCTTCCTTTGTGCCAGGTATGACTCCAACCAACGGAGAGTTTTCTGCCTGATTCCCATTGACTCCAGTTTTGCTGGGGCTCCTTGATGCCATATTCAGTCAAATGCTGCTTTGATGTCAAGCACAGTCACTCTCACTTCACCTCTGGCATTCAGCTCTTTTGTCTACGTTTAAAACAATGCTGTAATGAGGTCAGGAGCTAAGTGACCCTGGCGGAACCCAAACTGAGTGTCCGTGAACAAGTTATTGCTGAGTAAGTGCCGCTTTATAGCACTGTTGATGACTCCTTCCACCACTTTGCCGAGAGGAGACTGATAGGGCAGTAATCGGCTGGGTTGGATTTGTCTTGTTTCTTTTGTACAGGACACAACTGGGCAACTTTGCGGGTAGATGCCAGTGTTGTAGCAATATTGGATTGGATTGGATTTGTTTGGATTGGATTTGTTTATTGTCACGTGTACCGAGGTACAGTGAAAAGTATTTTTCTGCAAGCAGCTCAACAGATCATTCAGTACATGGAAGAAAAGGGAATTAAACAAAATTCAAGAAAATACATGAGAATACATAATAGGGCAACACAAGATATACAATGTAACTACATAAGCATTGGCATCGGTTGAAGCATACAGGGTGTAGTGTTAATGAGGTCAGTCAATAAGAGGGTTATTTAGGAGTCTGGTGACAGTGGGGAAGAAGCTGTTTTTGAGTCTGTTCGTGCGTGTTCTCAGACTTCTGAATCTCCTGCCCGATGGAAGATGTTGGAAAAGTGAGTAAGCCGGGTGGGAGGGATCCTTGATTATGCTGCCCGCTTTCCCCCGGCAGCGGGAGGTGTAGATGGAATCAATGGATGGGAGGCAGGTTCGTGTGATGGACTGGGCAGTATTCACGATTCTCTGAAGTTCCTTGCGGTCCTGGGCCGAGCAGTTGCCATACCAGGCTGTGATGCAGCCCGATAGGATGCTTTCTATAGTGCATCTGTAAAAGTTGGTAAGGGGTTGATGTGGACATGCCGAATTTCCTTAGTTTCCTGAGGAAGTATAGGCGCTGTTGTGCTTTCTTGGTGATAGCGTCGACGTGAGTGGACCAGGATAGATTTTTGGTGATGTGCACCCCTAGGAATTTGAAACTGCTCACCATCTCCACCTCGGCTCCGTTGATGCTGACAGGGGTGTGTACAGTACTTTGCTTCCTGAAGTTGATGACCAGCTCTTTAGTTTTGCTGGCATTGAGGGAGAGATTGCTGGCGTTACACCACTCCACTAGGTTCTCTATCTCCCTCCTGTATTCGGACTCGTCGTTATTCGAGATCCGGCCCACTATGGTCGTATCGTCAGCAAACTTGTAGATGGAGTTGGAACCAAGTTTTGCCACACAGTCGTGTGTGTACAGGGAGTAGAGTAGGGGGCAAAGTACGCAGCCTTGCGGGGCACCGATATTGAGGAGTATTGTGGAGGAGGTGTTGGTGTTCATTCTTACTGACTGTGGTCTGTTGGTCAGAAAGTCAAGGATCCAGTTGCAGAGTGGGGAGCCAAGTCCTAGGTTTTGGAGCTTTGATATGAGCTTGGCTGGGATTATGGTGTTGAAGGCAGAGCTGTAGTCAATAAATAGGAGTCTGATGTAGGAGTCCTTGTTTTCGAGATGCTCTAGGGCTGTGTGTAGGGCCAGGGAAATAGCGTCTGATGTGGACCGGTTGCGACGGTATGCGAATTGAAGTGGGTCAAGGCGTTCCGGGAGTATGGAGGTGATGCGCTTCATGATCAGCCTCTCGAAGCACTTCATTACCACTGACGTCAGGGCCACAGGGCGGTAGTCATTGAGGCATGTTGCCTGGTTCTTCTTTGGTACCGGTATGATGGTGGTCTTCTTGAAGCAGGTGGGAACATCGAAGTGGAGTAGGGATAGGTTAAAGATGTCTGTGAATACCTCTGCCAGCTGGTATGCGCAGGCTCTGAGTGCACGACCACGGACCCGGTCCGGGCCCATTGCCTTCCAGCTTGGCTAGAGGTGTGGGAAGTTCTGGAGCATAAGTCTTCAGTACTATTGCCGATATATTGTCAGGGCTAATAGCCTTTGCAGTATCCAGTGCCTTCAGCCTGTTCTTGATATCACATGGAGTGAATTGTATAGGCTGAAGACTGACATCTGTGGTTCTGGAGACCTCTGGAGGAGACAGAGATGGATCATCCACACGGCACCTCTGGCTGAAGATTGTTGCGAATGCTTCGGCCTTGTTTATGGGTCAGGGTTTAGAGAACCCCCAAAAATATCATGGAGTTCAACTTTTAATAGATTGTGGTTATGGGGAGCACACGGGCCTACTTTAGAGGTGTGATGCAAAAGTGAGCTAAAGTACTTTTAAATTAAAACAATGTTTATTTATGAAACCAGTTAACACTTTATAAACCCACAGTAAACATCTTAACAACTATCAACACCAATCATCCCCACAGATACAATATTCTATAAATAATCGTTAATCTTTCCTTACAACATCCATAAGACAAAAGACCCTTTTTAACATAGAGATCAGGTATAAATTCTCTACTGAGAGCAGTTATCACTTTGAAATTATCCAAATGATCTGGAGACAGTCTTTAGATTGCAGAGAGATCCTGATACAGCTGCTTGCTTTTTCTGCAGCTATCCAACTCTCAAAATGAAACTAAAAACCCACAGACACACACCAGCTTTTGTTCAAAGCGAAAAGTGAAAGACATCCAGTCCAGCCCCACCCACACTCTCATATCACTGCTAGCTATTCAATAAACACCCATTTCTTAACTGTACACCCTCTACAGCTATTTAATAAACACCCAGTTCTTAAAGGTTTTCTCACATGACACTTGTCGTTTGCACGTCGTTTGCACATATGTGCTGGGCTCCTCCATCATTGAGGATGGGATATTTGTGGAGCCTCCTCCTCCAGTGCTTGTTTAATTGCCCACCACCATTCATGGCTGGATGTGGCAGAATGACAGAGCTTAGATCTGATGCGTTCAGTGTGGAATTGCTTAACTCTGTCTATTACATATCTCTCCCGAGTCTACCAAAATATTGGCCACCGAAAAGATCACCCTCCTATTGATCAACACCACAGTTCCCCTCGTCCTTGCACCAATATGCGAGTGGATCTTTTGCCCCACCCATCCTTTCCGCAGCCTTGTCTGATCTCAAACTTTTAGATGTGTCTCCTGCAAGAAGACCACGGGCGCGATCAAACTCTTTAGATGAGCAAGTACCCAGGACCTTTAACTTGCCCATTTAACCCCGCATGTTCCATGTAACAAGCCTGTTGAGGGCCTCAAGAGCCCCCTCTTTGTCGACTTCTCCACCAGGATGTTGAATGGTTCTGGCAAGAACACCACACAACGGTCTTCAACAGACCCAAACGGGCACTCACAGACCCATCGGTGGTTCCATGTATGCTGTCATGGAGAAGGAAGTCTCCAGATGTCCACTGTGTAATGCACTTAAGCTGCATCAAGCATAACAACCCAGGCATTTACACATGTTACCTGACCTCTTATGGTTATACGCAATAACTGATCTCTCGAATGGAATGGTAAACATCATTTAGTCTTTTTGATTTGTATTCCAGGTGGTTTGAACTCAACCACCTGCCAAACATGACGAGTAACATTGTCATCATCAAGCTCAAGAGACACTTCAGCACACAGGGCATCCCACAGGGACTCATGGCAGACAACGCTTGCCAATTCGTCTCCACTGAATCTCAAAACTTTACACAAGACGGGACTTTGAGAATATCATGAGCAATCCACTGGGCTGGCGGAACAGGCGGTACACTCAGATAAGCATCTTCTAGACCTTAGAAAATGTGCCAGGAATGGCAGGTTACTGTGCTGCCCTCCTCATTCTGCAAACTCTGCCAGGACCTGCCCTGGCCAGCATAACGTCTCTTTTCCAGACGCACCAGGACCACAATTCCTACCACCAAAGCTCTTTTGCAGCTCACTCTTGATACCAATGTGAATGATATCCTCATGCAACACTAATTGAGAAGAAAAACACACTATGATTGAAATGCCCACAGACCCGACCCTCAAAAGCTGGTCATATAGACAGGATCCAGACCACATGCGGCCATACCAAGTTGGCAGTCGTACAAAGTCATGCCCCGCAACCAAACAGTTATGTGGTAATCTCAAACAGTGCCCACGATGTATACACCCACAGTCACCTCCTACAGACATTGGAACTAGCACCAACAAATGACACAGCACTCCAGTCATCCAGCCAACAACATAGGCCCCCTAAAGCAGTGGACATTTAGACTCCTCCAGAGGACTACGCAACAGGCCCTGCACCCACTGAGTACACTAATGGAATGCTCCAGGCTGTCCACATCGAGGACACCAGCCTAAGAAAAACTACAGCTCAACCAATTGGCATAAGCACAAGCTCTGGGCATCTGCTCAACTAAACATAATCATAGATTTTACACAAGTTAACAGGACTATGTCGCCGCCTAATCTGCAACTGGCCCTCGAACCTCATCTTTACACAACAGAACAAAAGTGGTGGGGAAAGCAGATGTGACAGAGCTTGAGCCTTGTCTCACCATTTGTAAATAGTTCTGAATTGTTAGCCTGTTCAATCTGTATTGTACATAAAGGTTCATACAGTTACTGTTCCTGCACACTGTTCCATCTCAATAGTTTGTACAGTTACTGTTCATGCACACTGTTACATCTCAATAGTTCGTACAGTTACTGTTCATGCACACTGTTCCATCTCAATAGTTCGTGCAGTTATTGTTCATACACACTGTTACATCTCAATAGTTCGTACAGTTACTGTTCATGCACACTGTTCCATCTCAATAGTTTGTACAGTTACTGTTCATGCACACTGTTACATCTCAATAGTTCGTACAGTTACTGTTCATGCACACTGTTCCATCTCAATAGTTCGTGCAGTTATTGTTCATACACACTGTTACATCTCAATAGTTCGTACAGTTACTGTTCCTGCACACTGTTCCATCTCAATAGTTTGTACAATTACTGTTCATGCACTGTTACATCTCAATAGTTCGTAGTGTTACTGTTCCTGCACACTGTTACATCTCAATAGTTCGTATAGTTACTGTTCAAGCACACTGTTACAGCTCAATAGTTCGTACACTTACTGTTCATACACATTGTTACATCTCAATAGTTCGTACAGTTACTGTTCATGCACACTGTTACATCTCAATAGTTCGTACACTTACTGTTCATACACACTGTTACATCTCAATAGTTTGTACACTTACTGTTCATACACATTGTTACATCTCAATAGTTCGTACAGCTACTGTCCATACACACTGTTCCATCTCAATAGTTTGTACAGTTACTGTTCATGCACACTGTTCTATCTTAATATTTTGTACAGTTACTGTTCATGCACAGTTACATCTCAATAGTTTGTACAGTTACTGTTCATGCACACTGTTCCATCTCAATAGTTCGTACAGTTACTGTTCATGCACACTGTTCCATCTCAATAGTTCGTACAGTTACTGTTCATACACATTGTTACATCTCAATAATTCGTGCAGTTACTGTTCATGCACAGTTACATCTCAATAGTTCGTACAGTTACTGTTCATACACACTGTTCTATCTCAGTAGTTCGTACAATTAACGTTCATGCACACTGTTACAACTCAATAGTTCGTAGTGTTACTGTTCCTGCACACTGTTCCATCTCAATAGTTCGTGCAGTTATTGTTCATACACACTGTTACATCTCAATAGTTCGTACAGTTACTGTTCCTGCACACTGTTCCATCTCAATAGTTCATACAGTTACTGTTCATGCACAGTTACATCTCAATAGTTCGTACAGTTACTGTTCCTGCACACTGTTCCATCTCAATCGTTCGTGCAGTTATTGTTCATACACACTGTTACATCTCAATAGTTCGTACAGTTACTGTTCCTGCACACTGTTCCATCTCAATAGTTTGTGCAGTTATTGTTCATACACACTGTTACATCTCAATAGTTCGTACAGTTACTGTTCCTGCACACTGTTCCATCTCAATAGTTCATACAGTTACTGTTCATGCACAGTTACATCTCAATAGTTCGTACAGTTACTGTTCATACACACTGTTCTATCTCAGTAGTTCGTACAATTAACGTTCATGCACACTGTTACAACTCAATAGTTCGTAGTGTTACTGTTCCTGCACACTGTTCCATCTCAATAGTTCGTGCAGTTATTGTTCATACACACTGTTACATCTCAATAGTTCGTACAGTTACTGTTCCTGCACACTGTTCCATCTCAATAGTTCATACAGTTACTGTTCATGCACAGTTACATCTCAATAGTCCGTACAGTTACTGTTCATGCACAGTTACATCTCAATAGTTCGTAGTGTTACTGTTCCTGCACACTGTTACATCTCAATACCATCAGTTGTCCCAACTTAAATGGAGACGATGTAACATGATGGCACAGCTACTGAAAGGATCACGTGACTGCAGCGGGGCAATTCTCTCCGGAGCGCGGGCAGGCCCCAAACATTGAGTAGTTGCTCAGCTGGTAAATAAAGTATTGGCTGTTACAAGTCCTTCTTGTCAGTGTTTGGGACCCAAGCTCTTCTACCCCTGCCATCCTAAAAAGTCAGGCCCGGGTATAATCGGAGACATATGAAATGAAGTAGAATATTTATGGTAAAATGCAAAATAAAATACATACAGAAGTATAGAAACAGCAGCTGACTCTTCTATTCTCCAGAGAAAGTCAGAAGAAGCCTTATAAAACATCCCAGGTGTAATCATAGAGCCTCTTTCTCGCTTACAGGCAAAACCAGCTGTGTTTGCAACACAGCGAGACAGGCAGCCAGAAGAATCCTGGAATCGCTCCTTGCCCACACTTTCCCATCATTTAAGAAGAATGCATAAGGAAGAGCTTAGATACTATTACACCTAACAACAAGGAATAGCACACAAACACACACACACTATAGCGATAATAGAAGATGCTCAATACTAAAAATTATCATTGTTTCATTGCAAGCAATTAAAGTAACTTTTTGCATGACAAGCATTGATAACGTTTTTGAATTCTGTCTCTTTCCTGCAGATAGAGCTGTGCACATGCCTCAAGGAAGGGAAACACATTGATGAATGTGAATGTAGTGTGTCTGCAATAGTTCGTGTTTCACAGCCTCCTCTGAAGACTATATTATTGCAGGTGCTCTTCAGGAATCATACCTCCTTCAATTACAATGGGCAGGGCAGCACGGTGGCGCAGTGGGTTAGCACTGCGGCCTCACGGCGCTGAGGTCCCAGGTTCGATCCCGGCTCTGGGTCACTGTCCGTGTGGAGTTTGCACATTCTCCCCGTGTTTGCGTGGGTTTCACCCCCACAACCCAAAAACGTGCCAGCTAGGTGGATTGGCCACTCTAAATTGCCCCTTAATTGGAAAAATGATTGGGTACACTAAATTTAAAAAAAAAAAAAAAAAAAAAAATTACAATGGGCAAAATTCTCCATTTAGAAGACTAAGTGTTAACTCTGGGACTAAATTGCGTGCAGTTTGTGTTCCCGTTGGGGCTCTATTTCTGGAGGAATTCAGACCTGTTAATGGGCCAGATCTCTGCCCACCTGAATTTGGACCAATTCTCATTTGCGCCGGCGTTGGGGCCAGTATTGACACTGTAGAGCTTGACACGGTGGAGCTACTTATAAGCACTCCACTCCCCACACACTCTCATTCCAGTCAAGAGGATGGCTCAAAGAAGAGCAGCGCTTCGCTTCATGGATGCGGAGTTCGATAGAATGTTGGATGCAGTGGAGGAGAGGTATGTCACCACCTCTGTTCCCCTGGTATCACTCATCACCCCTCACTCAGCACATCACACTCCCACTCCCACAAAGTTCAATCAAAACCCATCTGCCAGCATCTCCTTTACATCCTATCCTGTATCAAACCCTGTATTGTCCTCTTTGGCCAGTTACCTGACATACACATGCCACCATCTACAGATCTTCATGTAACTAGCCTCCATGCATCTCACCATGTCCTTTATATGTTCCCGAGGAAAAGATGGCCCATAACAGAAGGAAGCGAGGGAAGACCGTATGGGGAGATTTAGGAGAGGAATATCTCCGAGGTGGAGGTTGGTTTGCAACAACCAATGAGCCCCTAATGCGAAATGATATCCCAATAGCAAGTGAGTCACCTTTCCCCCAGACCACTCCTTCCCAAGCTCTCACCATGTGTATTGTCTTTTGTCTTGCAGCATCACCATCAGACCATGCTGGCCCCTTTGGGGTACCTCGCCCCCAGCCACAACCCCAGCACACCCCGGAGGACCAGTCCGGGGTGACACCGATTTGTTGGCATGACATTCACTTGCACCCTCCACCATCGCAGAAACGATCACCTCAGTGGGACAATTTAATGAGGAGGTTCCTGGGTCACCTTCTGGTGCACACTTCACACATGTTGCAGAACTTCAGGTGGAAGTAAGAACTCCTGAGGGAGCGGACAGTCAGGAGGGCTGCCCGATCTCAGGCACTAGCTGTAGTCTGGGTAGGTGTCGCGTTTCTGGAAAGTATAAACCCACCACTGGTGGAGATGCAGATGCAGAGCCAGGATCTCCAGGAGACGTTGTCAGCAACTTTCCAACACCTGCTCTGCTAACTCCCTGATTCCCCTGCAGTGGGCTGCACTTCTGATGAGTGAACTGAGGAATGCCAGCACCCGGTGTGCCACTGATTGAGCTTGGCCATACCCAACCCGTTGATGGGTCAGCTGGGGTATGACGGTTTCCAGACGGGTGGCCTGGGTGGGTTCCTAAATGACCAGGGGCTCTGTGAACATTTACAGGACTCAGTAAGCAGTCAGCAGAGTGAGCAGTCAAGGGTCTGTAACTTGTACAAAATGGGTGCATTTAAAACAAATACTGCAGCAATAGCAGCCTGAGCCAGGCCACCCCAATCCGGAGGGGAACAGCCCAAATCCACCGAGCTGTCAGTGAGTTGCTCCCCGTTACTCCCCCCAGCCCTGGCAGCCACCTTCAGCAAGTGCCACAATTTTGAATATTTTTTAAAACTTTGCTGACCTTCTCTCTCCCCCTCAGCAGCCACAGCACCCAAACCCCGTTTGTAAATAACTACAATAAATCGCCTGAATCGGCGCCAGGCTCGATTTTGGTGGACGTCCGATTCTCCAACCAAACACGGTTCGCGTTTGCGATGTCACAAGGCAGAGAATTTCACCCAGTGTTCTCCAATGTGTAGCATTTTATTAATTTACTCCGGAAGCTACTAGTATGTTCTAAATATCAGGGGCGGGTATCCAACGGAGGAATCAGGAAATGTGATTGGGCAGAGAATCGGTTTTGATGCCGAAATCGTGACGGGCACCGGTTTCATGCCAAATCACTGGGGCGATTCTCCGAGCCCCGCGCCAGGCCAGAGAATCGCTGCAACTGCGACATGACGCCCCGATGCCGGCGCGCGATTCTCTGAGGTGCGGAGAATCGGCGCCATTTGCGCCGGTGCGTTTGGCGCGGCGCCGGCCATGGGCCGCTAGAATCGGTGGGGCCGCCAATTCTCCAGGTCGGAGGACCGAGCGGCCGTGCCAATATGAAAGAGTCCCACTGGCACTGTTCACCCCTGGTCGCTGCCGGCGGGAACTCTGCTGGAAATCTCGAGGGACATCCTGTGGGGGGGGGGGGGGGGGTGCTCCCTCACCGGAGGGGGGCCTCCGATGGTGTCTGGCCCGCGATCAGGGCCCACCTGTCGGCGGGCCGGCCCCTCTGTCGGCGGGCCTCCTTTCCTCTGCCGGCAATGTTATATCACTGCGCCATTTTTGTGCGAGGTGGCCTGGGGGAGGGCACTGTGCATGCGCGGGACCCAAGGCCACGCATTTTTTACGGGGCGCCGCGCCTAGTCCCCGGCCTTGCAAATCACGCCACGCCGCTGCCAGCCCCACGGAGGCCCCAGACTGTGGTCTGGGAACGGGCGCCGACGCCAGAGTAAAACACTCCGGTTTTTACTCCGGCGTCGGCACTTAGACTCCCGTTGGGAGAATCCCGCCCCACAATTCTCCAGTGCTTCAACAACGGTGTCAATGCGCTCCAGAACGAACGTACAGTACACACCTTTGGCATATCATCAGTGGGCCTGAACTGGTATTCTGGTATTTTGACAAGAACAAAGAAAAGTACAGCACAGGAACAGGCCCTTCGGCCCTCCGAGCCTGTGCCGACGATGCTGCCCGTCTAAACTAAAATCTTCTATACTTCCGGGGTCTGTATCCCTCTATTCCCATCCTATTCATGTATTTGTCAAGATGCCCCTTAAATTTCACTATCGTCCCTGCTTCCACCACCTCCTCTGTCAGTGAGTTCCAGGCACCCACTGTCCTCTGTGTAAAACAACTTGCCTCATACATCTCCTCTCAACCTTGCCCCTCGCACAGTCGTGCCGCTTGCCGGGGGCTTCTGCCAGGGCTTGGGGAGTAGCGGGGAGTGGCCAGGAGGTGGGCTGTGGGGTCTGAAGGTGGACTATGGGGTCAGGGTGGACGGGCATGGAACACCATTGCCGGCCTGCAAGACAGCCATGCAGCTGCATACGTCGCTGATTGCCCACTGTGATCTTTGGGCCATGGTCGTGTGGGCGACCCCTCAGGCCACTCCACTAGTTGCCCCCTAGCCGCAGCTGACCCATCAGCTGGATGGGTGCATTCCAGCACCAGCAGTACCATCTTGTTGGCTGGGATGAGTATGTGTTGGGATTGAAATGTGTATATGCGGTTGCAGCTTGTCAGCCTTCTGAGTATCAATCATGGACCCGGTGAATCCCATACCGTTTCTCATTGGAATCAATTGTGTTCCACGTGACACTGATGCTAGCCCCTTGAAGCACTATCAATTACGCGCAGACGATAGTAGGATGTAATCGAGGCTTTATTAAACTGAGATGTGTGGCCTCCTACAGCAGCTGACAAAATGGCTGCTGTACGGGGAGTACACATATTTATACTCTGCCTACTATGCGGAGCCAGCAGGCAGGGATCTACCCCCGTACCTGTAGTACAGGGGTCTTACCGTAAAGCACCTATAACAACGTCCTCTATACACAATATATACATCAGTGGTGACTACCACACCCCTGAATTGGTCCAGGCGCGGCCCCAGAGGTCATTCATGGTTGTTGACCTTCATGAATCCTGCCCCGGCATCAACACTTAGTCTCAAGGACGGAGAATCCTGCCGCAGGAGTATTGCTTGAACCACTAACCCTTTTCTCAATTATATTTATATGCTCTGAATGTGCACCATTGCTGTTTCCTTATTGAGAAGTGCAGAAGTTTTACAATGATCATCAACATGTAAAGATTAGATTAACCCACATCGCCCAGCAATCAGTGATACACATTCTAGTTTCATTTTTCAAACTTCAAACCAACGAAGGACCTTTGAATCCATCAAAAGCTGTTTGGTATTCCCTGTGAAATAAATATTAACTTGCATAATATCAAAGGAACAGTGAGTTAAAGGTTATGGGGATAAGGCAGGAAAATGGAGTTGAGTGTTTTCAGATCAATCATGATCCCATTGAATGGCGGAGCAGTCTTGATGGGGTGAAAGGCCTCCTTCTGATTCTGTGACTTATGGTCTGGTGGTCTGAGCTGATAAAAAAAAATCAGGTTGTGCTTTCAATAGCATGAATGGAAATATAAGAACATTGAACATAGAACATACAATGCAGAAGGAGGCCATTCTGCCCATCGAGGGTCCACCGACCCACTTAAGCCCTCACTTCCAACCTATCCCCGTAACCCAATAACCCCTCTCACCTTTTTTAGTCACTAAGGGCAATTTATCATGGCCAATCCACCTAACTACGCTTCTTTGGACTGTTGGAGGAAGCTGGAGCACCCGGAGGAAACCCACGCAGACACAGGGGAGAACGTGCTGACTCAGCATAGACAGTGACCCAGCGGGGAATCGAACCTGGGACCCTGGCGCTGTGAAGCCACAGTGCTATCCACTTGTGCTACTGTGCTGCCCATAACTGCAGTTGATGGCAGATGGAGGCAGCATGTGCCACTCAGCTGAAAACATTTCATTAAAAATGAAATGAAATGAAAATCGCTTATTGTCACATGTAGGCTTCAAATGAAGTTACTGTGAATAGCCCCTAGTTGCCACATTCCAGCGCCTGTTTGGGGAGGCTGGTACGGGAATTGGACTGTGCTGCTGGCCTGCCTTGGTCTGCTTTAAAAACCAGCGATTTAGCCCAGTGTGCTAAACCAGCCCCTTAGCCGTGCCAGTTAATCCTCTGTGCCAGTGTTTTGGTGACACTTTTATGTTGCTCCTTGGCTGTAGTTCTGATGAAAATGCCTTGATTCTAAAATTCTTATCCTTGTATTCAAATACCTTCATCCTATTAGCTCCCTATCTCTGTAATCTCCTCCAGGCACACAGCCCTCTGAGAGCTCTACACTCTGCCAATTCTGGCCTCCTGCACATCCCTGCTTTTCACAATTCCATTATTGGCAGCCATGCCTTCAGCTGCCTTAGCCTTAAGCTCTAAAATTCCCTCCCTAATGTTCTCCACCTCAACACCACGTCCTCCTCCTTTAAGTCATTCTTCAAAAATCTACTTCATTGACAAATCTTTAAATCACCTCTGCTAATACATCCTTCCACTCAGTGTCAATTATTTTTCTGATAACGATCCTACACAGCATCTTGAGATGCTATAAAAATGCAAGTTGCTATTTTTCTGACACTGGGGGGTTCATTTTAACTCCCCTCCCAGTGAGAACAGTGAACGAGAGGGCTTAAAATCATTCGACTGAGTTTACCAGCTCTATTTTCACCAGAGCTAAAGGCAGCCAAAGTTCATCAACGAGGCCCCAATTAAGCTCATAGGCCCATATGGGGCTGGTCCTGTGAGCTGTACCATTGTAGAAGTCTGTGGAGTGGCCAGAAGAGGCCAAGACAAATTTGAATTAAATTCTGATGAAAGATCACAGATCAGACATGTTAACTCTGTTTATCTCTCTGTGGTAGTATGACTAGGGGTATTACAGTACCTTGGACGTAAGCTGCTATTGGTGCAGAGGACTCGCTGCATATTGGCCCGGTAGGTAGCTCCACCTACAAGGCGGGATATAAGAACCCGTGCTTCCCGGCAGTCGGCCATTCTTCTGTATGTTTGCTGCCGGGCACACATCTTGTGCATTAAAGCCTATCGTTTGGATCTCATCTACGTTTCGTGTCCATTGATGGTGCATCAATTTAATGCACAAGATTTTAAAGGATGGAGTTTCGTATCAAGCCGGAGTGCCTTCGACTCAGCCCACACGCAGCAAATGCGACAGCAGCATTTAAACACTGGCTGGCTTGTTTCAATAGCTACTTGAGCACAGCCAAAAACGTCCCGACGAGGAAACAGAAACTGCATATCCTCCACTCGTGCGTGGGCACCGCCGTGTACACGCTCATAGAGGACACGACAAACTACGACGCGGCCATGGACTTGCTAAAGGGACATTTCCTCCGGCTGGTGAACCAGGTCTACGCACGGCACTTGCTGTCCACGAGACAGAAATTCCCTGGTGAGTCTTTAGACGAATTCTACCAGGCCCTCCTTGTTCTGGGGAGAAACTGCGCCTGTCCACAAGTTTCTGCGGCCGAGCACACCAAACTTTTAATCAGAGACGCTTTCGTTGCGGGTATTCAATCTTCCCAGATCCGCCAGAGACTCTTAGAGGAAGAAACTTTAAGCCTCGCCGAAGCACGGGCTCCCGCCTCCTCCCTCGATGTCGCTAATCGCAACGCCCGCGCGTTTGCTCCCGACCGCGCGGCGGCCCCTGGGCAGCATGGAACGCGACCCCCCTCACCTCCGCAGACTCGGACCCCCCTCAGGCCTGCGCCGCAGGGCACCCCGATAAACCCTCGGGGCCCCGCTGCTACTTTTGCGGCCAGGCCAAGCACCCCCGCCAGCGCTGTCCGGCCCGCACCGCAACCTGTAAAGGCTATGGCAAGAAGGGTCATTTTGTGGCTGTTTGCCAGTCCAAGGCGGTCGCTGCAGTACCGAGCAGCGACCGCGGGTCCCCCCCCCCCGTGCTCTTCATGGGCCCCGTGCGGCCCGCGGACCTCGCTGCCCCCATTCCCCACCGCCACGAGTGATCCCCGGGCGCCGCCATTTTGGGCCCCCGACGCCACGTGCGACCCCCGCTGCCGCCATTTTGTTCACCCCCCACCACGTGCGGCCAACGGGCGCTGCCATCTTGGATCGGCACAGAGGACCCCGCAGGCGACTGCTCCTTGCCAGATGATGACACGGAGTTCCTGCCACGACTCACCTCAGTAACATTGGATCAGTCACGGCCCCGCACGCTGTCCACGGCAACCACGAAGATCCTTCTCAACGGCCACGAGACGAGCTTGCCTGCTGGACTCTGGGAGCACAGAAAGTTTCTTCCACCCCGCCACGGTAAGACGCTGCGCACTTCCCGTTTACCCGGTGAAACAAAGAATCGCTCTGGCCTCCAGTTCGCACTCGGTCCAGATCACAGGGTGCTGCATAGCGGACCTCACAGTCCAGGGGAGGGAGTTTAAAAACTATAAGCTCTTCGTCCTTCCCTACCTCTGCGCGGCAGCACTCCTGGGGTTAGATTTCCAATGCAACCTCCAGAGTTTAACGTTCAAATTCGGCGGCCCTATGCCCCCCCCCCCCCCCCCCCCCCCCCCCCTTACTGTCTGCAGCCTCGCGTCCCTCAAGGTCGATCCCCCGTCCTTGTTTGCAAACCTCACCCTAGATTGCAAACCCGTCGCCACCAGGAGCAGATAGTACAGTGCCCAGGACCGGACCTTCATCAGGTCCGAAGTCCAAAGGCTTCTGAAGGAAGGGGTTATTGAGGCTAGCAACAGCCCCTGGAGAGCACAAATGCTGGTTGTTAAGACCAGAGAGAAAAATCGGATGGTCATAGATTACAGTCAGACCATCAACAGGTTTACGCAGCTGGATGCGTATCCTCTCCCACGTATCTCCGACCTGGTCAACAGGATCGCGCAGTACAAGGTTTTTTCCACAGTGGACCTTAGGTCCGCCTACCACCAGCTCCCCATCCGCCCAAGTGACCGAAAGTACACTGCATTTGAGGCAGATGGGCGACTCTACCACTTTTTAAGGGTTCCCTTCGGTGTCACAAATGGGGTCTCGGTCTTCCAAAGGGAGATGGACCGAATGGTCGACCAACAAGGTTTACGGGCAACCTTCCCGTATCTCGATAATGTCACCATCTGTGGCCACGACCAGCAGGACCACGACACCAACCTCCGCAAATTCCTCCGTACCGCTAAACTCCTTAACCTGACCTACAATAAGGATAAGTGCGTGTTTAGCACCGACCGTCTAGCCATCCTCGGCTACGTAGTGCATAACGGAGTGATAAGCCCCAACCCCGAACGCTTGCACCCCCTGATGGAGCTACCCCTCCACCGCTCCCCCAAAGCCCTCAAGCGCTGTCTGGGTTTCTTTTCATATTACGCCCAGTGGGTCCCCAATTACGCTGACAAATCCCGCCCACTTATCCAGTCCATCACGTTTCCCCTGTCGATGGAGGCCCGCCAGGCCTTTAGCCGCATCAAAGCAGACATTGCAAATGCCACGATGCGCGCTATCGACGAGTCCCTCTCCTTTCAAGTCGAGAGTGACGCATCTGATGTTGCTCTGCCGGCCACCCTCAACCAAGCGGGCAGACCCATACCCTTCCCCCGTACCCTCCACGCTTCCAAATTCCGCCATTCCTCGGTCGAGAAGGAAGCACAGGCCATAGTCGAAGCTGTGCGACATTGGAGGCACTATCTGGCCGGCAGGAGGTTTACCCTCCTCACAGACCAACGGTCAGTGGCTTTCATGTTTGATAATGCACAGAGGGGCAAGATAAAGAACGATAAAATCTTGCGGTGGAGGATCGAGTTGTCCACGTACAACTACGACATCTTGTATCATCCTGGAAAGCTAAACGAGCCTCCCGATGCCCTGTCACGCAGCACCTGTGCCAACGCACAAGTGGACCGCCTCCAAACCCTCCACGCGGACCTCTGCCACCCGGGGGTCACCCACGTTTTCCATTTCATAAAGACCCGCAACCTGCCCTACTCCATCGAGGAGGTCAGGACAGTGATCAGGGAATGCCACATCTGCGCGGAGTGCAAGCCGCACTTCTACCGCCCCGAACAAACACATCTGATAAAGGCTTCCGCCCTTTTGAACGTCTTAGCATGGACTTCAAAGGTCCCATCCCCTCCAACAACCGCAACACGTACTTCCTCAACGTGGTTGACGAGTACTCCCGCTTCCCTTTCACCATCCCCTGCCCAGACATGACCACGACCACCATTATCAAAGCCCTGCACACCATCTTCTCCCTGTTCGGTTACCCCGCATACATTCATAGCGATCGGGGGTCCTCATTTATGAGTGACGAGCTGCGTCAATTCCTGCTCAGCAGGGGCATCGCCTCCAGCAAGATGACCAGTTACAACCCCCGGGGTAACGGGCAGGTCGAGAGGGAGAACGGTCCGGTCTGGAAGACCGTCCTGCTGGCCCTACGGTCCAGAAATCTCCCAGTCTCCCACTGGCAAGAGGTCCTCCCAGACGCCCTCCACTCAATCCGGTCACTTCTCTGTACCGCCACTAACCAAACGCCTCATGAACGTCTTCTTGTTTTTCCCAGGAAGTCTTCCTCACGACCCCACTCCCGACCTGGCTGGCTACCCCTGAGCCCATTCTGCTCCGGAAGCACGTGCGGGTGCACAAGTTGGACCCGTTGGTCGAAAGAGTCCAGCTACTCCACGCAAACCCGCAATACGCGTATGTGGAGTATCCTGACAGCCGACAAGACACAGTCTCCCTCCGGGACCTGGCACCCGCCGGATCTCGGCCACCCCCCCCCCCCCAACACCAGCACCACCCCCCCCCCCCCCCCCCCCCCGACCCCAACTTCCCCCAGTACCGACGCAGCCTGGCCCCCGCTAGCTCCGACCAGGGGTATGGACACAGGAACAAGATAGTCGCTCCCGGAGTCACGGACGACCACCGCTCCGACGTCGCCGGCACCGCTGCGCAGGTGAAGCAGGACATCGAAGGCGCCCACTCGACTGATTGAATCGATGTGACCTACTGGTGGACTTCTGCCTGCGGATGGACTCTTGTGTTTTTATTCTTTTTGTTCTTTACCTGTTCCCCCATTTTTCCCCCCCTCTAATTTTGCACACTGTACATAGTTGTTGTTTTTCCTTTTGCACATAAGTTACGGGTCAGTGGGCAGCCATTGATGCAACGGTATGACCTAACATCTCTAGTCACACTACCAGTCTCACGTACTCATGGGACACGCCCCCCCCCCCACATGCCCGCGTTCCCCACCCCCCGCTTCTTTTTCAACAAGGGGTGAATGTGGTAGTATGACTAGGGGTATTACGGTACCTTGGAAGTGAGTTGCTATTGGTACAGAGGACTCGCTGCCCATTTGCCCGGGTAAGTCATGTGCCTCTCAGCCAATTGGCTGAGAGGTAGGTCGCTCTGCATACAAGGGGATACAAGAACCCGTGCTTCCCGGCAGTCGGCCATTCTTCTGTAAGTCTGCTGCCGGGCACACATCTTGTGCATTAAAGCCTATCGTTTGGATCTCATCTTCGTCTTGTGTCCATTGATGGTGCATCACTCTCTATTGCCAGATAAGTATTTCCAGCATTTTTTGGATTTTATTTCAGGTTTCCAGCATTGGCAGCATTTTGCTTTTGCCAAGTTTAACTTGTTTGTTTTATTTGATACCCCTGTGGGTCCAAAGCGACGGGTTTGTTCACTCAGACCCGCTAAGAAGTCCTTGGGTCTCTTCAGCCACAGCCTTACACCTCCTTCTACTCTGTACCCTGACCTGCCCAACATTTAACTTAAGCCAGGCACCATTCCCTTGGATTCTTGGCGGCATCTAGCTCACACCCAAATCCCACTCACCCATTGACCCTGATGTCAGTCTTGTTGGATTTGAGAGGACTAAAAATATTAATTATGGCATGTCCATTAAAATGGGCCACCTCATTCTTCATTACATCCTTGGGAGTGATTTGCTTCAGGTCCCCAAGCAATGAATTAAAGACCATCCACAGCGGGTTGTGTTCCGGATACTTTTGCAACCTCTGTACACCCTATCCCTCAATGAGGTCTAGATAGCAGAAATATGCACAGTATTTGCCAATAAAACTTCAGTAAATGTCCTTATTTCCTGTTAATTGCCACTTAACAAACATTTAACAAGCAATAAAAGTGTTAACACTGGTTCAAGTCAACATTCCTTCCTCCCAAGAACATCTTATGGACAAACAGTTGGTTCTGTCTCCATTATTGTTAAAGCAAAAACTGTACTTTAATACATAATTATTATCATCAATGAATGCACAGATGAAATTAGCACACAATTTTTTCTCATGCACATAATCAAGATCCATTTGAAGTGATAGTTGTACATAGATTTACTTTCATTTTTACCCTGATTCAACAAAAGAATAAACACTGATTCATTAGATCAATTACAGAATAGATTTGTAGAATGGAGTGAATTAAGAGGAAAAGATAACGTATTGGAAATAATATGGCCTCTGTACTGGTTGTCAAGCAAATAATTTGGAAACTACAAGGAGCTTGTTGTTCCTTGATAACATTGATAACTTGATAATCCTTTTAAGATTTTTCTAATTTTTTGATAGATACAGCATATGAGACTATACCTGTCCTTTATTTGGTTTTGGTCATATATCCAGAATAATTGCTTTTTCTGCATACATTTTTTGCAATATGATGGAAATTAAGTGACTGGAATTGTTAGAAATTCCACGACTGAAGTAAATATTTCCTTTGGCTGTTTTGGGGTAAGCTGTAATTTAAAAGCTTAGAAGGCAGATTTTTCATCCTGCTCTGTTTCATATCCAATTGCATCAGGCTTAAGATCTAGCTTCTGCAATAAATAGCTTTTAAAGTTTTGCAGCATTTACTGCCATCTTTTGATTTTACTGGTTCACTTAGAATTCTATAAAAAGGAGGAGGCGAATGGGGCAGGGCAACATGCAGCTGAGGTGAAACCACACAAGCACCAACAAAAGGGATTGGGCAGGATTCTCCGCCGGAGGGATTCTCCATTTTGCCGGCGCCCGGGGGTTTCCCGATGGCGTGGGGCTGCCCCACAATGGGAAACCCCATTGACCGGCCAGCGGGGCGAGCTGAAAAATGGCGTGGCGGGGTGGAGAATACAGCCCATTGTGTTTGACAATATATTTTACACCCAATTCAACCTCTTTATTAATAGAATCATTGCATTGAGTATCAATAATTCGGGATTCTCTGATCCTGAGGCTGAGTGCTGACGCTGTCGTAAACGCCGTTGCTTTTTACGACGCCGTCAACAGGCCCCCAGGAGCAGCTATTCCGAGCCCTACAGGAGGCCAGCACGGCACTGGAGTGACCCACGCTGCTCCAGCTGCCTATACCAGCGTGTGAATGCCCGCATGCGCAATGTGACATGGTGTAGGGCAACAGGGGCTGGCGCGGAGCAAAAGAGGCCCCCAGCCAGACTGGCCGGCCCGCCGATCGGTAGGCACCGATCGCAGGTCAGGCCACAGCAGAGGCTCCCCCCAGAGTCGGACCCCCCTCCTCCCCCCCCACCCCCCCAACCAGACCACCCCCGAATAGATGCACGCCGAGGACTCGCCGTGTAAGACTGCACGTGGACGGTGCCGCCAGGACCCGGATTTGTTTTTGCAGCCACTCAGACCATCCTCGGCGGAGAATCGCCGGGGGACCGACGCCATGGCACAGTCGTGCGATTCGCACCCAGCCCGACCCGGCGAGGGCTGAGAGAATCCCATCCTATATTCTTACAGCTTCTTGTATATTAAATTTACTTTCCCCCCATGTTTAAAAAGGCAGGGCAGGACATTCACAGGAGATACTCAAAACGGTATTCAAAATATGATTTAAGAACTTAAATTGCTAAGCAACAAGAAAAAGAACCATTGGAAATGCTGTGTTTTTGCCATATGGAGGCAGGAAATGGGAGCTGCATTTGTTTTTGGGTCAGAAACTCACTTCCCGTGGGAACCTGACTGAAGTCCACATTTTGATGGAGATGATCTTTTACGTGTTATGGATTTCCTATCCACTTAGAGCCAGTGGAATGGGAATGGGTGCTGGGTCAGATGAAGCGCGAGACACATTTACACACCCCACATGGAGCCTGCTCAGGGAGAGACCTGCTGATTGTGCCAAAACCATCCATCATTCAATGGAAGAGAGGTGTCACAGTGTCGTAGCGTGGCCCCTTTAAGAGGTGATCCCTTGTGGCCTTTGTGACAGGCTTGGGGTCTATCATGTGTGCGCGCACAAACCTTACCAATGGCAAAAAGTGCCCTGGGCGCAGATGCCGGTCTGTGTGGACCCAGGAGTTGGAGAGTGAGGACCTGTTTCAGAGACCTCTGTGTCTGTGCATAACTAACCTTTCCCTTGTTCTTAGTAAATCCTTTTTGATTTTACAAGAAGCCTCTGCAGTATTGTTTCAAGCCACCACGATTGCGACAAGCGTAACTCAGACGACCAATTGCAAGTTATCCTAAACTCATAAGGGGGGAGGGGTTACATCGGAAGCCTCTGAAAAAAAAGACAAAGGGTGGGGTTCTCTGTTCCGCCGCACACAGTTTCTGGTGCGGCACGCCTCCATCGGCAGTGGGATCCTCTATCACAGCAGCCAGCCAATGGGGTTTCCCATTGTGGGAATCCCCATGCTGTCAGGAAATCCATGGACGTGAGTGCGCTGCCATGGTGCCGAGATGACCAGCCCCAGAGGTGAGGATCCACCGGGCGCCACCCAAACGACCTGTCACACATGAGTTGTTATTGCCATACTGGCTGACCCATCCCTCCCACTGACCACCTGTCCATTCTCCCGCAGGTCCTCCAGCCGACGGCACCAGCCCATCCGAGGTGGGCCACTCCCCAGCCTCCCGCGAGACTACCTCGGAGGAGAGCTTTGAGGATACCATGATCGATACGTCTGAGTTCTGATCCCCACCCCCCACCAGTGCAGATACACGCACCTCGGTGGAAAACGTGAGTGGTCAGGCTTCTGGGTTACAATCTGTTGAACAACACACAATTGCTGATGTACATCAAGCAGAGGCAGAAACCCCCAGGCAAGAAAGCAGTCGGATGTCAGCTGGATCCCAGGGCCCAGCTGGATCCCAGCCAAACGCTGAGCCTATGGAACAGGGTTACCCGAGCTGATGCTCCGCACATTCAGAGGGAGATGTCAGAGACACTCCAACAGATCCATAGCCGATTGGAGGAGTCCCAGATACTAAGGGCGCGTGACACTGAGGCCAACACTGCTATGGTGATGGCCTCAGTGAAGATCCTGGTGCACGATGTCAGCACCATTAGTGAAGATGTCCAAGGCATTGCACAGTCGGTGGTGGCCATGGCTGAGAGTCTCGACAGCATGTCTGCCTTGCTGGGGTTGTGACCCAGTACGAGGCTGACCTTGATGAGGTTCTGTGGGACATGTCCCGCTCTCAGATGGGAATGCCTGTCGCAGGTGGTCATTGCCGAGGTGCTGCAGACATGTCCCAATCACTGACGAGCATCACTGAGGGCATCGACACGATGGTGCAGACTATGGGGAACCACCAGGGCTGTCTGATTCAGAAGATGCGGGGCAACCGGGGCTTAAACCAGCTGCCCCTCTGTCCCAAGGTAAACTCCACGGTCCGATGGGCTTCGAGCGACAGGAGAAGGTACTGGGTACATCCTGTGGAGTGGCGACGGTGGGCACCAGCTCCCCCGAGTCCCACCCCTCTATGAGGCTGCGTCTCAAAGTCAGCGCACGGGACAGTGCGGCACGACTGTGCATGTGCCGGCGACAAGTGTGCCGGGGCCGTCCGGACCCAGGGCCCCCTGAAGACGCCTGCCAGGGGCATCGAAGGCCACTGGACAGATAAGCAGCTGGGTACCTCTACCTCTGATTTTCATCCCGGGGACGCACCTAGACATAGCGGTAGAGCAAGGAAGGCAAAGCACATCAAGGATCACTGGGGACACCGGGGAGCGGGTGGGGGGTGGGATGGGGGGTGGTAGCTACGGGGTGAGGGCTGGGTGAGGGGATGGTAGAGACAGTGGGGTATCATCATCGGGAATGGGTATTGTATGCCACCTGTGAAACATTAAAAACCCTTGGGCACAACCAGTATGATGTCTCTGTCACTTTCTTCAACAGGCCGAACCCTTGGTCCGTCTCTCCAGGCATCTCCCCCTCCCCGGGCACACCACGTGCAGGTGATGGTGTGAGCGAGCACTCAGCAGACAGGCAGGGGTCAGATTGGCATGGATTGAGGTGCACTGACGCTCAGGTCTCTGCGGGTTCTCAGCACCCCCTCTGCTCTCAATAGTGACCCCTGACGGTGCCGACACAGTCCCACCACTCTGGAGTGATGTGACACGGACCCTGGGAGGGTGGGAATGGGTGTGGTGGGGTGGGTATCATATCGATGATGGACCAGGCCAGGTCTCACATGAAACGGGTGAGTATGGGGGTCTCCCTGGCCCTCCGGGTTTGCCAGATCCTCACCGCTGCCGTCTGTCATTCAGCCTCCGGCTGGTCCTCCAGTTCCTTCCTGCAATCGTCCTCCAACTCTTGCAGGCCCAGTGCCTCCTTATCATCCTCGTCAGAGGTGGGCACATGTTCCTCATCCCCAAACTCCAGCAGGTCGCCCCGCTGCTGAGCAAGGTATGGAGGACACAGCAGGCCACCATAAAGTGGGCGACTCTCCAGGTTGTGTACTGCAGGGCACCGGAGCCGTCGAGGCATCAGAACTGCATGTTCAGCAGTCCTGAGGTACACATTGTGTCAGGTCTTCGCTTCTCAGGTCTCTGGCCTCTGCACTGGCGTCATTAGCCAGGTCCCCAGCGGGTACCCCTCATCCCCCACGAGCCAGCCGGTCATTGTAGGGTGGTCCTCGAAGAGGCCGGGGTCCTCCAACTGCCCCAGGTTGTTGCTGTTGAACTGTTCCTGGGAAGTGTGCACACACATGCATGATCTTCATGTGATGGTCACACGAGCTGGATATTCAGGAAGTGGAACCCCTTTCTATTAATGTACGGAATTCCTAGCTGGTCTGGTGAGTACAAGTTGCAATCAGCCCCTGGACTTGGCTTCCCAGCAATGGCGGAGAATCCTGCTGCCCAGGCATCCTGTTGGGTTTGGTTCATGTCAAAGTTGATATATGTTTTACGATTGGCAGACAGAGCATCCCTTATCTGTTGGATGCACCTTTGGGCTGTGGCCTACGAGATGCCACACATCTTGCTCGATGTCCCGCTCAAGCCCTGGAATGATCCCAAGGTATAAAGGTTCAGGGCTGCCAGTACCTTGATGGCCACCGGGAGTGGGTGTCCTCCTACTCCACGTGGTGCCAAGTCTGTGAGGAGATGGTACAGGTGCCGCACCATCTCCTTGTTGAGGCAGAGCCTCCTGCAGCACGCATTGTCCATCATTTGTTCAAACGACCAGGGCGCCTGTAAATCCTGGGATGCTAGGCAATGACCATCAGGCACTGATTAAAGAACACATGAATAAATGCACGAACACAATTCAGGGAAACACAATGGCCACTTAGTAACATTCAATGTTTAAATACCCAAAGTTTAAGCACAAATTGCTCTCTCGCCTAGCTACTGCTGCACAAGGTCAAAGCAGTGGCATGCAAGTCTACATGCCTACCCAGCAACCATTGCATGTTCTGATGGAACTGGCTCTCCAGGATGGTTGCCAACATTTCCGTGGATGAAGCCATGTCCTCAGACGCCTGGGACATGGCAGATCTTATGGCCCGAATAAACCCCTCCATCATCCGTACATGGCTACACATATCCCCTGGCAGCTCCAACAGGTTTTACAGTGTCTGGCACTGCAACTTAGAAGGTTCAGTGTGATCAACACCAGAGGCCACTTATCAGTCTGGGGCTTAGCATGGACCTGGCTTCTCAAAATCCTCTGACTGACAGGACCTTCGGACCTCACAGCCTGGTTCAGACGGACTGCTCCGTCTGTGAGGGACATAGCTAGAGTAGATAGGAAGAAACTTTTCCACTCTGTAGAGGGTTCAATGATCGGGACACAGATTTAAGGTAAATGGCAGGAGGTTTCGAGAGGACGTGAGGAAAGATTTTTCACCCAGAGGGTGGTGGGAATCTGAAACCCACTGGCTGAAATGGTGGTGGAGGCAGTGACTCTCATAACCTTAAAAAGTATTTAGATGTGCACTTGTGATGCCAAGGCACACAGGACTATGGGCCAAGTGCTGGAAAACAGGATTAGAATACCTGGGTGGGGCAGCATATGGCGTAGTGGATGGCACTGGGACTGCGGCTCTGAGGACCCGGGTTCGAATCCCGGCCCTGGGTCGCTGTCTGTGTGGAGTTTGCACATTCACCCCATGTCTGCGTGGGTTTCACCCCCACAACCCAAAGATGTGCAGGTTAGATGGATTGGCCACGCTGAATTGCCCCTTAATTGGAAATAAATATAATTGGGTACTCTAAATTTATTTTTAAAAAAGACCTAGGTTATTGTTTTTGACCGACGCAGATGCGATGGGCTGAAGGGCCTTTTCTGTGTTGGAGACCTCTTTGACTCCATGAGAATTTCACCATTTATTCTTTGAATATAATAAAATATAATACAATACATGAATTATTGAATCATACAAAATATTTCCTCAAATAATGTATGCTTGAATAACACACGATACAAAGAGTGAATGTTTTATATAGCCTTCATTGCAAAGAGATTATTTTACATATTCAACAACTACAATACCATTATTCAATTTCTATCACTGCTAATCTAACGAATATAAAATTTATAAGTGTACTCTACTCATTTATCATTTTGCTGAGTACCATTTTGCAGACAAAACTAAAATTGGCAGGAGCAATTTAAGTCTTCTCCCCACACATCATGGGGGAGTATTAAGGACTCCCCTAACTCACAAAGGAAGATAGGGGGATCAGATGAGAACAGCCTTGCAGATAAATCATAGGTTGTGGAATGCAAATTACGTGATTCAGATCAATCTCTTCAATTTTCCAGGACAAAATATGACTATGATGTGCGCTGCAAGGAAAGAGAATGTTAGTCATGTTTGTAAAAGTTAATGGCTTTATTTGCAAATACTTGTGTCCAAACTATATGCATTTAACAGGGTATGAAAAATGAAATGAAACTAAAATCGCTTATTGTCACAAGTAGGCTTCAATGAAGTTACTGTGAAAAGCCCCTAGTCGCCACATTCCGGCGCCTGTCCGGGGAAGCTGGTACGGGAATCGAACTGTGCTGCTGGCCTGCTTGGTAAGCCAGCAATTTAGTGAGCTAAACCGGCCCCAATCTGAGCATTGACAAAATTAGTATTATTTTTCAAGTTAAATAGAGCCTTTAGGGTAGAAAATTACTTGTTTTATTTAACTTTTTGTATTTTTTCATGCTCTGTGTTAACAGGCTCTAGTGTGACGACATGTATCAACTTAATTATCTGAACCATTGGAATCCAAGTTATTGCTTAGTATGATTAATATGTATTTGTTATGGGTTTTCTACCTGTGCACGTGCAGCCTTAAATAGATCTCACTGAATTGACATATTGCACAATGAAGATAAATTAACCTGTGCTTTACTTTCAACTCTTATGATCTGGAACAATTTGCGGCAATTTCTGTGATATACAGAGAAGGGTAATGGCTTTTATGTTAAATTGTAAACCACTTAAAAGAAGCAAATATGTTCGAAGCAACTGCCCCACATAATAATTTGTGTCTGATCAGCCATTATTTTCTCTTGCATTAACTGAAATGGCATTATCGCATTGTTTATTACAGCTGGTCATTGAAAAACTATTGTCAAAAGTATAAGAATTCCATAGATATGATGCTAATGTCGTATAATAATAAAATTAAAAAGCATCTCAGCTGGATCCTTGAAAACATAAGCCATATCGAAAGAGATTGAAAAAAAATAGTTGAGAGATTATTTAGATACATGTTCTGGAGACATGTATGAAATCCTGCCATAGCACCTAGTGGAATTTAAATTTAGTTAGTAAGTCTGGAATTGGAAGCTAGTTTCAGTAATGGAGACAATGAAACTACCATTGAATGCTGTCAGAACCTGTCTGGTTCATAAATGTTCACATAATGTCCCCCCTCAGCTGAAGACATGTTAAACAGCACTTGGAGGTAGCACTGAGGCTGCAAGGGTGCAGAATATACTTTGGGTAGGAGATTTCAATGTCCCTCACCAAGAGTGGCTCGGTAGTACCACTACAGACCGAGCAGGCTGCGTCCTAAAGGACATAGCTACTAAACTGGGACTCCAGCAGGTGGTGAGGGAACCAACAAGAGTGAAAAACATACTTGACCTCAACCTCACCAAACTGCTTCTCGCAGATACATCTGTCCATGACAGTATCAGTAGGAGTGACCGCTGCAGAGTGCTTGTGGAGACAAAGTACCGCCTTCACATGGAGGATACCATCCATTGTGTTGTGTAGCAAAACCACCGTGCTAAATGGAATAGACCTCAAACTCAAAACTGGGCATCAATGAGACACTGTGGGTTATTAGCAGCAGCAGAATTGTACTCAATCACATTTTGTAACCTCATGGCTCAGCATATCTCCCACTTTTCCATTATCACTAAGCCAGGGATCACCCGTGGTTCAATGAAGTGTGCAGGTGGGTGTGCCAGGGGCAACATCAGGCACGCCTAAAAATGAGTTGTCAACCTGGTGAAGCTACAACACACGACTACTTGCAGGTCAAACAGCATAAGCAGCAAGTGATAGACAACCAATGCATCAGATCTCAGCTCTGCAGTACTGCAGAGGTGAATGGTGGTGGATAATTGCACAATTCACTGAAAGAGAAGGTTAGACAAATTCCCCATCTTCAATGATGGAAGAGCCTAGCACATATGTGGAAAAGGTAAGACTGAAGTATTTGCAGCAAGCTTCAATCAGAAGTGCTGAGTGGAAGGTCCATCTCGGCCTTCTCCGGAAGTCCCCAGCATCATAGGTGTCAGTCTTCAGCCAATACGATTCACTCCACATGATATCAAGAAATGGCTGAAGACACTGGATATTGCAAAGGCTGTGGGCCCTAACAATATTCTGGCAATAGTACTAAATACCTGTACTCCAGGACTTGCCGAACACCTAGCCAAGCTGTTATAGTTAAGCTACAACACTGTAATTTACCCGGCAATGTGGAAAAATGTATAGGTGTGAACACAAGAAACAGGAAAAATCCAACCCGGCCAATTACCCATCAATCTTCTTTTGATCATCAGTAAAGTGATGGAAGTGGACATCAACAGTGTTATCAAATTGCACTTACACACCACTAACCTGCTCGTGGACTCTCAGTTTGGGTTCCGCCAGGGTTACTCAGCTCCTGACCTCTTTAAAGTCTTGTTTCAAATTTGAACAAAAGAGTTGAACGCCAGATGTGAGCTGAGATCAACTGCTCTTGACATCAAGGCAGCATTTGACCAAGTGGCATCAAGGAGCCCTAGCTAAACTAGAGTCAATGGGAATCAGGGGGAAATCCATCCTCTGTCTGGAATCGTACCTGGTACAAAGGAAAATAGATGTGGGGCTGGATTCTCTGACCCCCACCGGGTCGGAGAATCACCTGGGGGGCGGCGTGAATCCCGTCCCCGCTGGCCGCCGAATTCTCCGGCACCAGAGATTCGGCGGGGACGAGAATCGGACCGTGCCGGTCGGCGGCCCCCCCGCCCAGCGATTCTCCGGCCCGCGATGGGCCGAAGTCCCACTGCTGTAATGCCTGCCCCGCTGGCGTGAATCAAACCACCTCCCTTACCGGCGGGACTTGCGGCGCAGGTGGGCTCCGGGGTCCTGGGGGGCAGCGTGGGGCGATCTGGCCCCAGGGGGTGCCCCCACGGTGGCCTGGCCTGCGATCGGGGCCCACCGATCCGCGGGTGGGCCTGTGCCGTGGGGGAACTTTTTTCCTTCCACGTCGGCCATAGCCTCTGCGATGGCCGACGCGGAAGTGACCCCCTCCCCTGCGCATGCGCGGGGATGACGTCAGCAGCCATGGGCCTAGCCCCTCAAGGTGAGGGCTTGGCCCCCTAATGGTGCGGAGAAATCCACACCTTTGGGGCGGCCCTACGCTGGAGGGTTCGCGCCACTCCATCCCGCCGGGACCCCCCGCCCCGCCGAGTAGGGGAGAATCCAGCCCGTGGTGTTTAAAGTCAATCATCTCAGCTCCAGGACATCATTACAGGAGTTCCTCAAGGTAGTGTCCTCGGTCCAACCGTCTTTAGCTGCTTCATCAATGACCTGCCTTCCATCATAGGTCAGAAGTAGAGGTGTTGCTGATGACTGCACAATGTTCAGTACCATGTGCGACTCCTCCGATACTGAAGCAGTCCATGTCCAAATGCAGCAAAACCTGAAAATGAAAATCGTTATTATCACAAGTAGGCTTCAAATAAAGTTACTGTGAAAAGACCCTAGTCGCCACATTCCGGCACCTGTTTGGGGAGGCTGGTACGGGAAACCTGGACAATATTCAGGCTTGGTCTGACAAGGGCAAGTAACATTCATGCCACACAAGTGCAAGGCAATGACCATCTCCAACAAGAGAGAATTTAACCACTGCTCCTTGACATTCAATGGCCTTACCATTGCTGAATCCCCCACTATCAACATCCTAGAGGTTACCATTGACCAAAAACTGAACTGAACTAGCCGTATAAACAATGTGGCTACAAGAGCAGATCAGAGTCTACGAATACTGAATGAAATGAAATTAAATGTTACTGCAGCAGGTAGCTCATCTCCTGACTCCCCAAAGCCTGTCACCACCTACAAGGCACAGGTCAGGAGTGTGGTGGAATACTTGCCCGGATGAGTGCAGCTCCAACAACACTCAAGAAGCTTGACAACATCCAGGACAAAGCAGCTCGCTTGTTTGCTACCCATTGCACAAATATTCAATCCCTCCACCACTGATAAACAGTGGCAGCCATGTATACCAATTACAAGGTCCGTTCGGCTGCAACTTCCAAATCCATGACTACTACCAGCTAGAAGGACAAGGGCAGCAGATACATGGGAACACTACCACTTGGAAGTTCCCTACCAATCACTCACCATCCTGACTTGATAATGTATCACAATTCCTTCATTGTTGCTCGGTCAAAATCCTTGAACTCCCTGCCTAACAGTACTATGGGTGTACCTACACCTCAGGGACTGTGGCCATTCAAGAAAATAGCTCACCACCACCTTCTCAAGGGCAAATAGGGATGGATAGCCAGAGATGCCCACATCTAGTAAAATTAATTTTAAAAAGTGATAGTAAAGAGGATAAAGTGATGTAAAGAATGCTTTCGTTACCGTAAGACAGGACATTGAAAAGCATTTTTTAAAAATTCATTCATTGGAAGTGGGCATCGCTGGCTAGAACATTTTTTATTCAGTTTTGTTATTCGGCATTAGCGGTGCATCTGTCATGAACATGTAGTTATGATATCATAGACTTTTAACCATTTGAAAAGCAAATTATTTGCCAAGAAAAGCTTTTCAAAAGCCTTTGTTCAGAAAAAAGATATATGGACAGACAACTTCACACCTTGCCCTGTTGGTTCTAAAACCTTATCAAACTGCTTATCTCAGGAAGGATCGCAAAATACATTATTCATTAAGTGTTCCATAAGTGTAAATGAGATCCTTCCACTTGCTCGTCTTCTTTCAGAACAAAGACTATGAACTGATAAGTACCTTAATGAAAAGCTGAAAAAACCCATTTACATTCCTTTTATCTTCTGTCTTCGACATCTTCGTCTATCTCCACCTATCACTGGCCCCTCTCCAGCCCCATCACTCCACCGCAGTATAGATCTGACCCGCAAAGACTCAAAACGTTAGCTCCCTTTTCTCTCCACAGATGCTGTCAGACCTGCTGAGGTTTTCCAGTATTTTCTGTTTTTGTTTCAGATCCCAGCATCTGCGGTAATTTGCTTTTATCACATGGTTAAGCAGACCTGTGTCATTTGTGGTTAAAACCGTGTCTGTGGAACTCAGGTTGGTTGTGTACTGCTGTGAGCTGGATCATACAGGTTCTAGAAGGAGAAGAGTTGAAATTCCTCATGAGGAAGACAGAGTTGGAAGGACTTTGTGACTGCGCATGATCACCAAAATCTGAATGGATTAATAAGCACTTTGTGAGAATCTGTCTTCATTGTACCTGCGATTTGAAGTGAATTATAGTTTATAAACAACCACAATTTTCCTGTTAATTCATATTTAACTCATGTTAATTCTGGATGTTAGAACTTAGGATACTTTGTGTTTGCTTTGTTGACTCTTGTACAGCAAAAATATCCTATTTTCAATTGTTTAATCTTGTGACTTCATCAAAGAACTGGATGTTTCATTTCTTCCATTTAAAAAAAAAAGTCACTGGTTACTACTGAGATTGCCACAGTGGATTCAATGCATTAATTCAAAATAAATTCAAGAGAAACATGAGCTCAAAATCAGAAAGCAATTTGCAAATACGTTCATGCTAACTTTCCTGTGCTGTTCCTAATTTAGCTGAGCTTCCACATGTACAGTTATGGAGGGGGTGTGGGAGCAGCTTCAATGAAACTCCATACTGTTTAATTTCCATCTTTTCAATGACAATGGAAGTGCACTACCCTTCTTCCGATAGAGTGGTTGACCCATCTCACTAAGCAGCCCTGAGAGACTCAAACCTGACTATGAAATTGAGGATTTTATGGTTGATGTACTTTGTTGACCTTATGAGTCAGATCAGAGACAAGAGATTCTGACCCCTTGGACAAAATGGTCTCCATGGATTTATAACAAAGAGAATGCGAATCATGGTCAAAGTCAGATGGTGGTAAAATGTGCATTTACATTGGTGGCAATATTTAAAGCAAACCTTCAATATTCTCTTTAATTTCAGAAGTATATTATACAGAGCTTGATAAACAAAACTCTAAAGATGCCAAATCTGTTGATTGCAGTGTCAGGTAATGGGAGCATTTACAAAAATGAACTAATAATTAAATAACGAAAGAATATTAGATTTGTCAACAAATATGTTTTAACTTTCATTCATGTCTAACTAACAAGTTGTCCAAGTCTATTCATGATACCTTGGGAGGGTGCGGGGTGGGGGGATTGTAATTCTGTTCATCTGGAGTAAACTGGGAACAATGATAGTTAAAATCAAGCGGCTCATTTTTCTGCTCCGGGTACTATCCATGATATATGAACTCTGGGTAAATGATTCAGCCAGACACATTAGTAATATGTGTTACTTGGGATCCTATTATATTAAGCTTCTCTGACTAATGAAACCTGATGGACAATAAACAGTGGCCTCAAAGTGTAACTAAATGTCTTCTTTTTGTGATGCCAGCAGCTACAGAGCCCTAGATTGTAATGCATGGATGTGCTGCAAGCTGGGACAGGCTTTGAACCCAGTCATCTCATTATCATTTGCTCTCCAGGTTCCCCGTGCAATTAGCATCAGTGGGTGTGATGAAGGCACTTTTCCTAGTGATGGAAGAAAGAAGGTTGCAATGGAGACAAAGGCATTGGGCGAGATTCTCCGACCCCCCCGCCGGGTCGGAGAATCGCCCGGGGCCGGCGTCGATCCCGCCCCCGCCGTGTCCCGAATTCTCCGCCACCCAAGATTCGCCGGGGGCAGGAATCGGGCCCCGCCGGTCGGCAGGCCCCCCGCGGCGATTCTCCGGCCCGCGATGGGCCGAAGTCCCCCGGCTGACAAGCCTGTCCTGCCGGCAGGAATCAAAACACCTACCTGACCGGCGGGATTGGCGGTGTGGGCGGTCGCCGGGGTCCTGGGGGGGGTGCGGAGCGATCTGACCCTGGGGGGTGCCCCCACGGTGGCCTGGCCCGCGATTGGGGCTCACCGATCGGCGGGCGGGCCTGTGCTGTGGGGGCACTCTTTTTCTTCCGCCTTCGCCAAGGTCTTCACTATGGCAGAGGCGGAAGAGACCCCCTCCCCTGCGCATGCGCCGGGATGGCGTCAGCAGCCGCTGACGCTCCGGAGCATGTGCGGACCTACGCCGGCCAGCGATGTCCTTTCGGCCCCGGCTGGCGTGGCGCCAAAGGCCGTTCATGCCAGCCGGTGTAGTGTGAACCACTCCGGCGCGGGCCGAGCCCCTCAATGTAAGGGCTTGGCCCCTAAACGTGCGGAGACTTCCGCACCTTTGGGGCAGCCCGACGCCGGAGTGGTTCACACCACTCCAACATGCTGGGACCTCCCGCCCCGCCGGGTAGGGGAGAATCCCGGCCATTATGTGAGATTGCCAGATCAGCAGAAGGAGCTTCATGCCGTACTCCTAACCCTAATGAAGTGATTCAATGACCACAGCAAAGAAAGGAATTAGAAAGCAATGGTAGACAGCCCTACATCCTGATATGCATATCCCACTAACCTTCTCACTCTACCTTCTCAAGTCTACTCCCAACACGTCACCCTTCACACCGACTTGCTTTGCAGGTGCATGCATCCCACTCTCTGGGCTGGATTCTCCCCTACCCGGCGTGACGGAGGGTGCCGGCGTAGGGGAGTGGCGCCAACCACTCAGGGGTCGCGCCTCCCCAAAGGTGGGGAATTCTCCCCACCTTTGGGGGCCAGCCCCGCGCCGGAGCAGTTTGCACCAGAAGACTGGCGCAAACACCCGGCGCCGTCGGAAGCGGGGCTGGCCGAAAGGCTTTCGGCGGTCGGCGCATGCGCCGGCAGTGACGTCAGCGGCAGCTGGCCGCTGACGTCACTGCCGGCGCATGCGCGATGCGGGGTTCTCCTCCGCGTCCGCCATGGCGGAGGCCGTGGTGGAGCGGAAGGAGAAAGAGTGCCCCCACGGCACTGCCCCGCAGAGTGAGCGGGGCCCCCGATCGCGGGTCAGGCCTCCGTGGGGGCACCCCCCCGGGTCCGATCGCCCCCCCGCCCCCCCAGGACCCCGGGGGCCCGCTCGCGCCGCTGAGCCCGCCGTTTCAGAGGTGGTTTAAACCTCGGCGGCGGGAGAAGGCCTCCCAGCGGCGGGACTTCGGCCCATCCGGGCCGGAGATTTGTGTAAGTTTTTTAACAAATGAAATCCCGCCGGCGCCAGCTGTTTTCACAGGTTGCCGGCGGGATTTGCACAACGCCGGTTTTTGACCGGCGGGAGAATTACAAAACCTGCGGGAGCGGAAATAACGCCGCTTCCCGCCTATTCTCCGACCCTGCGTGGGGTCGGAGAATTTCGCCCTCTGTGTCCACTTCCTCATATCCCCATCTGACTATCTACATCAATGAATCACACTCAACTTAATGTAAAATCATCCCCCTCCCAAAACAAATGTTGTCCACCCAGGCAGTGACCACATGTCATTTCTCTCACTCTCTCTCTTTTCAGAAGAGAGCAAGGACATCCGGTAGAAGCAGGGAATGGGAGGTGACCATCCAGTCATCTCACAACTAACAGCTATAATATTGGAGGTGTTCGAGATTGGCAAGATTTTGGTATGTCAGTTCGTCAGTCGTGAGAGACAGGGGCATCGCAGTTAACTGGTGACAGAATTAAATATCTTTGGCCACATGGCATATAACATTCAGTTGTGTTGACTTGATGTCAACGGCTACTGAAATATGATAATGTGCAATGTTCATTTACAGCAATTGCCTTCACAGTACACATCTCTCCAAGACCATCCCTACAATGGCATTTCCACTAGCACGTGGGGGAGATCACCCATGATGACAACAACTCCTTGAATCATAGAATCATCGAATTTACAGTGCAGAAAGAGGCCATTTGGCCCATCAAGTCTTCACCGGTCCATGGAAAGAGCACCCTACTGAAGCCCATACCTCCACCCTATCTCAGTAACCCAGTAACTCCACCTAACCTTTTTTGGACACTAAGGGCAATTTGGCATGGCCAATTCACTGAAACTGCACATCTGTGGACTGTGGGAGAAAACCAGAGCACCCGGAGGAAACTCACACAGACATGGGGAGAATGTGCGGACTCCGCACAGACAGTGATCCAAGCTGGAATTCGAACCTGGGACTCTGGAGCTGTGAAGAAACTGTGCTAATCACTGTGCTACCGTACCGCTGTGGGCGTGATTTTACATTAAGGAGTGAAGGACTCACTCCCGCTGAGACTGCACCATCACAAAATTTACACAGGTTATACATCTGTCCAGATATTTGCACTTCCATTGGACCAGTTGCAGAGATAGTTCATTTTTCACATGGTGATTTGCACTTCACAAGTGAGCAAAAGAAAATGGTGGAATAGGGGCAGAAATAGAGGGCACACAACTTCTCAAGCTGCGCTCAGCTGCATAATGTGCAGCTCGCAGGAACCGTCAACAAAGAGGATATTTCTCAAGCAGTGGTGGAAAATGTACAAAACTCTGGTAGGCATTCTGTCATGTTCGGTACACTGGTCTAACACTGGCTGCAACTGGATGCAGCTTAGATCGAAAAGATAATCCAGACCTTGAAGTTAGTTCAATAAGGTTTATTGAACTAATAGCACAGTTAGCACAGTTCTCTGTGTTCAACTCTCTGCTAACTTAAGTGTGGTTACTCTCTCTGACTGAACCAGACTAGCTCTTAGCCACATGGTGGAGGTGTGAGATTGTAACAATACCCTTGGCTGACTCTCTAGATGTTCATCAGTGGAAAGAGGCAGAGTGTGAGTGCCTCGTATCTTTTTTTGTCAGATCCCACCCCTGAGTGTCCTGCCTGCTTATTGGTCATGTCCTGATCTCTGTGTCCATTAGATGCTTGTCTGTGCCTGCCTGTATATCATTATGTGGGTGTCTGCAAATCATAACACATTCCAGGTGCATTGTACATGATTGGAGGAGTCTGTCTAAATGGAAATACTCCAGTGGAAAGATGCGCCATGTAGCATCATATCCTGCCACCATACAAGCATTTGTAGGTCTTCGCCAATGGCTTGCACATCGTGAAAGCCACATAAAAACATAGAAGCAGGAGAAAGCATTCCGGCCTTCGAGCCTGCTCCGCCATTCATTATAATCGTGGTTGATCATCCAATTCAATAACCTATTACTGCTTTCCCTTCAGGGAAAGAACAAATCAAATTATACCATAGCCTTCGGCATTCATTGCCTCACTGATCCACAGCAAAGTATTCTCCAACAAAGTGTTCCTTGACCATAAGAGGAATGATGGAGAAAGCCGACATGGAAGTCTGGACTCAGCTCAAAATGTTTCCACTTCTCAAGCATTGCCCATTCCTCAGTCAGGACCAACAAGCTGCCTCATGTTCCAATGTCTGCCCCTGTGCAGATGTAAGTGGGATAGTCTCATGTGTTCCAAAACCAAGAATATGTCAGGCAAGAGTATTGCAACAGTAAGAATGGAAACCACGATGAAAGCCACGGGGCCTGAACCACATAGAAATTTAAGGAAAAGGAAGAGTAAAGATTTGCAGCTGCATAGAGGTATGTTATGCATTGCTGGACTGTTAACTTTCTGTTGACATTTTGACCATGGATAAACTACCACCCCTCCACTCTCAACTTTCTGGAACTGTCTGCAACCTTCGACATGCGGTTGACCACACTATCCTCTTCCAACAACTGTCCACCATTGTCAAGCAGGGCAGGGCTGCTCTCAGTTGACTATATCCTTATCTATATGGTCCCAGCCAGAGAATCACCTGCAATAGTTTATCTTACTGTTACCACTGGTGTCCCCCGAGGATCCATCCTTGGTCCCCTCCAATTCTAAACTACATGCTACCCCTTGGTGACATTATCCAAAAAGCACAACTTCAGTTTCCACATGATAACACTTAGCACCACCTTACTGATACCTTCTCCACTCCTCCATTTTTATAAAATGATTAGATTACTTAATCAACTTCCAAAATCAGATGAACAGAAAGTTCCGCTAATTAACTGCTGGGAAGACCAAATCATCTTTGATCCCCACTACAAACTGGTTCGTAGCCACTAACTCCAGCCCTTTCCCTGGCAACTAAGACAGAAACCCACACCCATACCTTAATCTCCAAAATGTGTAAAGCCATCTCTCAGCACAAGTACTGTGAATAAGCCTTTCACATGAACAAGTATGAAAGCAGCTGTAAGTACTGAGTATTTATTGCTATTTTCCCCTGTCATGATTTTATCTGTGATGAACGCAGGAATTTCAGATAGATTATATTATATGTATTTAGTGTATTCGGGGTTAAAAGCCTGGGATAGTGTGTGACTGCTGCAGTCATGTTTTTACTTACAGAATACTGAGAGGTCTAGATAGAGTGAACATAGTGACGATGTTTCCACTAGTAGGAGATACTAGAACCCAAGGGCACAGGCTCAGACTGAAGGGACGATTCTTTAAAAGTGAGTTGAAGAGGAATTTCTTCAGCCATAGGGTGGTGATTCTGTGGAACTCTTTGCCGCAGCAGGCTGTGGAGCAGAAGTCACTGAGTGTCTTTAAAACATAGATAGATAGGTTCTTGATTAATAAGGGGGTCAGGGTTATGGGGAGAAGGCAGCACAATGTGGATGAGAAACCTATCTGTCATGATTGAATGATGGAACAGACTTGATGGGCTGAATGACCTAATTTTGCCCCCATGTCTTATGGTCTTATGTTTTTAAAAATCCTGGTTTGAAAGGCAGCAAGCTTTTAGGAGACAGAAGTGCAATTAAAGTATTGTAAAAGTTGGGCGAATAGAATGTTGTTTCTATAAAGAGGGTTGCCTGGGGAGTAGATAATTAGAGACATGTGGCTGGATTCTCCATTTCGTGGCTATGTACCTTGCCAACGGAGAATCCGTAGTGCTCCACGACGGAAAAATCGGCACGAATCCCTCACCGGTTCCGGTACCGATGAGGGGCTAGCACCACGACATATGGAACACCCGCGGATCACGCGGAGAATGGCTGGAGAATTGCCGGGTCCCGGGCCGCGCATGCACAGTGCTGACAAGCTATAGCCCCGCACACCTACGCCTCCACCAGTTGCGCAAGAAACATGACAGCAACTGTGCTGGACCATGTATCTGCCCACCCCAACAACACAGTCCACCACCTGGCCACCCCCACCACTCTCCCCAGCCCTAGTAGAAGCCCTCCAGCCAGCGGAACGGATTCTGGCTGTGTGTGGCGGTGCTGGACTCTGTCCGCAGCCGGCACTCCAGGTTCCCAACCGTTGGGACCACACGTGGCCTGCGGCGTCGGGAATATGGCCCATCATGGACAGAACATCATGGGTGGGTCGGCTGCGCGTCCTCGTGATGCCGATTTGTAGGGGGCGGAGCATTGCCAACAAGCATCAAACCAATGCCTGCCCCGATTCCAGCGTCGGAAGCCATTCTCCACCCAATCGCCGATCCCATTTTCGGCATCGGGCTGTGGAGAAACCCATCCATTGTGTTTAGCTTAGTAAGATGATGAAGTTGTTTTATACATTTGGAGTACTCAATTATTTCTTTTCCAATTAAGGGGCAATTTAGCGTGGACGATCCACCTAACCTGCTCATCTTTGGCTTGTGGGGGGTGAAACCCATGCAAACATGGGGAGACAGTGACTCAGAGCCGGGATTGAACCTGGGTCCTCAGTTCAGTAGGCAGCAGTGCGAACCACTGTCCCACCGTGCCGCTCGGTAAGATGATGCAATTGATGGGAAGAATCAGGGGCTGAAGCAGTAAGGTGTTGAGTTTGCAGTTTTGAAATTCAGTTTCGATTGGGATTTGGAAAGTCAAGCAGATTCTCCGAAAAAATGGGTTTCAGTCTGTGAACAGGAGCAATTTTTCTCAAAACAGTGAGTTAAAGATTTGCGAGCAGGTTAAACAATAGCTTGAGCCAGGCAAGAATCTATAAGCTGGTTCCTGAAGGGTATCTCTTTCTCAAAGGAGGATAACCAAGACATCTCTATTAAGCAAATATTCCTGGATCTGCTATTTAAAAGTGGATTTTGACCTGAGAGGTGTTGTCTGAGGGGAACTAAATATAGCGGTTAGGAGTTATTGCTTTGTTGTATTGTTAAGCATTGTGTTATGGGCCAGGGTTTAGAGAACCCCAAAGTGTATCATGGAGTTCACCTGACTCACAACCTTTAATAGATTGTGGTATGGGGAGCACACGGCCCACTCTACAGGTGTGGTACAGCAGAAATGGAAAAGTATTTTTTTAAGCAAAACAATGTTTATTCTATGAACTCAAGTTAACCTTTTTAAAACATCTAGTGAACATCTTAGCAACCATCAATTCAAATACAACCCCCAAAGAATGCAACACTAAGTAATCCTTTAAGCTTTCCTTTTAACATCCATAAGACTTAAAACACCTTTTAACAGAAGCACATTAGGTTTACATTCACTACTGTTATTAGTTATAAATCACCAGGATCGATTTACAGTCTTTAGATTACAGAGAGAGATTCATACACCTTCTGGCTGTGACTGCAGCTATCCAGCTCTGAAAACGAAACTAAAACACACCCTGCAGCAAACAGCCTAAAACGAAAGTAGAAAGCTGACAGACAACCCAGCTCCACCCACTCTCTGACATCACTGCATTAATACACCCATTTCTTAAAGGTACTCTCACTACAGATACTTTTATACACATCCATTTATAAACACCCATTTCTTAAATGTACTCTCACATGACAATTGTTTAACTGTTAAGTGTAAGTTATTGTCTTTATGATATTAAAGTAGTAACACTGTATTAGTAATAATGTTGGTTTCAATATATCATATCCCTTCAATATATCATATCCCTTCAATATATCATATCCCTTTGCATCATTCGACGTCTTAACAAGAATCCTTTCCTGTTTCTTACAGATGGTAAGGAACGCAAGCTTCAACAACTCATCAACACCACAGCCCATCCCAGACCCTCCACCAGTCCCAATCCCTCGTACTCCATTTCTCCCAGTATCAACACCACAGCCCATCCCAGACCCTCCACCAGTCCCAATCCCTCGTACTCCATTTCTCCCAGTATCAACACCACAGCCCATCCCAGACCCTCCACCAGTCCCAATCCCTCGTACTCCATTTCTCCCAGTATCAACACCACTGCCCATCCCAGGCCCTCCACCAGTCCCAATCTCTTGTACCCCATTTCTCCCAACCCCAGCTCTTGCCGCGTGTTCACCATACCCTCTGACCTTCCCCTCTCTGAGGCTGAGCGTGCTGTTCTCAGCAAAGGACTCAGCTTTGTACCCTTACATCTCCACCTCAATTAATTCCGGGCTCAACATGATGTTGAACCCTTCTTTCGTCGCCTTCGTCTCCGTGCCTACTTCTTTGGGCAAGAATCCTCCCCCCATTCCACTGATCCTTTCATGTGCCTCCAACATTCTGCCTACAAGTGGACCCCCCCCCTGCCGGGACAATTACCTGCCCTTGATCTTTTCATTGAGAACTGTCGACAGGACATTGGCCATCTTAATTTTTCTGCCCCCCTCACCCATTCCAACCTCTCTCCTTCTGAACTTTCTGCTCTTCACTCTGTCAGGACTAACCCCAACTTTGTCATCGAACCTGCTGACAAAGGGGGTGCTGTTGTCGTCTGGCGCACTGACCTCTACCTCGCAGAGGATGAGCGCAGCACGGTAGCATTGTGGATAGCGCAATCGCTTCACAGCTCCAGGGTCCCAGGTTCAATTCCGGCTTGGGTCACTGTCTGTGTGGAGTCTGCATATCCTCCCCGTGTGTGCGTGGGTTTCCTCCGGGTGCTCCGGTTTCCTCCCACAGTCACAAACATGTGCAGGTTAGGTGGATTGGCCATGATAAATTGCCCTTGGTGTCGAAAATTGCCCTTAGTGTTGGGTTGGGTTGTGGGGATGGGGTGGAGGTGTTGACCTTGGGTAGGGTGCTCTTTGCAAGAGCCGGTGCAGACTCGATGGGCCGAATGGCCTCCTTCTGCACTGTAAATTCTATGATAAACTCTCCAACACTTCCTCTTACCTCCCCCTGGACCATGACCAGACCACTGAACATCAAACCATTATCCCCAACACTGTTAGTGACCTAATTTCCTCCAGATGCCTTCCCCCTGTGGCTTCCAACCTCATAGCCCCCAACCCCGGACAGCCCGCTTTTACCTACTTCCCAAAATCCTCAAAAAAGTCTGTCCTGGCAGGCCCATTGTGTCAGCATGCTCCTGTCCCACCGAACTTATTTCCTCTTATCTTGACTCCATTCTCACTCCTCTGGTCCATTCCCTCCCTACCTACATCCGTGATTCCTCTGATGCACTGCGTCATATTGACATCTTCCAATTCGTGAGCCCTAACCGCATTCTATTCACCATGGATGTGCAATCCCTCTCCACCTCCATCCCACACCAGGATGGCCTGAGAGCTCTTCACTTATTTCTCGAAAAGAGACCCGGACAATTCCCATCCACCACCACTCTCCTCTGCCTGGCTGAACTCGTTCTATCTCTCAACAACTTCTCCTTTAACTCATCTCACTTTCTCCAAATCAAAGGTGTAGCACTGGGTACCCGCATGGGTCCTAGCTACGCTTGCCTTTTTATTGGGTATGTGGAACATTCCCTGTTGCAGGCCTATCCGAGCCCCCTGCCACAACTCCTTTACCGATACATTGATGACTGTTTTGGTGCCGTGTCACGCTCTCGCCCGGAGCTGGAAAAATTCATCAATTTCGCTTCCAGTTTCCACCCCTCCATCACTTTCACCGGGTCCATCTCAGACACTTCCCTTCCCTTCCTTGATCTGTCTGTCTCCATTTCCGGCAATCGACTATCCACTAATATCCACTACAAGCCCACCGACTCCCACAGCTATCTGGACTACAGCTCTTCGCACCCTACACCCTGTAAGGACTCCATCCCTTTCTCTCAACTCCTTCGCCTCCGTCGCATTTGTTCCGACGATGCCACTTTCCAAAATGGTGTTTCGAAAATGTGTTCCTTCTTCCTCGACCGTGATTTCCCACCTACAGTTGTGGACAGGGCCCTCAACAGTGTGTGGTCCATCTCCCGCGCCACTACACTCACCCCCTCCACTCTCTCCCAGAACAAGGATAGAGTCCCCCTCGTTCTCACATTTCATCCCACCAACCTCCGTATGCAAAGCATAATCCTCCGCCATTTTCGCCAACTCCAGTGTGATGCCACCACCAAACACATCTTCCCTTCACTCCCTCTGTCAGCATTCCGCAGAGACCGTTCCCTCCGAGACAATCTAGTCCACTCCTCCACCATACCCAGTACCTCTCCCATCACCCATGGCACCTTCCCATGCAATCGCAGAAGGTGTAACACCTGCCCCTTCACCTCTTCCATGCTTAACATCCCAGGCCCAAAACACTTATTCCAGGTTAAGCAGTGTTTCACTTGCACCTGTTCCAATTTGGTCTATTGCACTCGCTGCTCCCAATGTGGTCTCCTCTATATCAGAGAGACCAAACGCAGACTGGGTGATCGCTTTGCTGAGCATTTTCGGTCTGTGCGCATTCAGGATCCTGACCTTCCTGTTGCTTGCCATTTTAACAAAAGACCCTGCTCCCATGCCCACATGTCTGTTCTTGGCCTGCTGCAATGTTCCAGTGAAGCGCAACGCAAACTGGAGGAGCAACATCTCATATTCCAGTTAGGCATGCTACAACATCCGGTCTCAACATCGAATTCAACAACTTCAGATGATCAGCCCCACCTCGACCCCTTTGTTTTTGTTTCATTTTAACTGTCTTTTACCATTTCTTTATTTCTTAATATACATTTAACTTCCCCCCCCCCCCAATCTTATCCACCTTTCCTGCACCGTTCTCCTCTTTGTTTCCCCCTCCCCCCACACCTACAGTTCATCCTCTGATGTTAGTTTCCCTGCTGTTTGACTTTTCACATCTTTTGTCCTCTCTGGGGACTGCCATTAACACTCTTTCCCTTTGGTTTCTGTGGTCATTAGCACCCGGTTTCCCTGGGTGTCTGTGGCTATGACTCATCTTTAATTCTCACTCCACAGTATAAATACTTCCCACTTTCTCTGTCTATAAGCTTTGACAAGAGTCATCGGGCTCGAAACATTAGCTCTTTTCTCTCCCTACAGATGCTGCCAGACTTGCTGAGATTTTCCAGCATTTTCCCTTTCGTATCATATCCCTATTTGTGCGTGGAATCACTCATGGAATGAAGTATACTTTTCTCACAGTCTTACAAATTCAATAAATTATTAGGGTTTTGTCCGGTATCCTAGCAACCATTGGGGTCTGGTCTGGGATCGTAATATTTCTGTTTCATTTTTTAAAATTTATTTAGAGGATGTAGGTGTCACATTTATTGTTCATCCCTACTTGCCTTCAGAAGGTGGTGGCAAATTGCCTTCTTGAACTACTGCAGTTCCTGATGTGTAGGTACACCCACTGTGCTGTTATGGAGGGAGTTCCAGGATTTCGCCCCAGCGACAGTGAAGGAACGGCGATATATTTCCAAGTTCGGGTGGTGAGTGACTTGGAGGGGAACTTCCAGGTGGTGGGGTTCCCAGGTATCTGCTGCTCTTGTCCTTCTAGATGTAGTGGTTCCAGGTTTAGAAGGTGCAGCCTAAGGACTCTTGGTGAATTAATTCAGTGCATCTTGTAGATGGGAAACACGGCTGTCACCGCTGTTCAGCGGTGTGGAGGGTTTGAATGTTTGTGGAAGGAGGAGCAATCAACGGGCTTCTTTGTCCTGGATGTTGTTGAGTTTCTTGAGTGTTGTTGGAGCTGCACTTATCCAGACAAGTGGAGAGTTTTTCATTACATTCCTGATTTGTGCCTTGTATATGATGGAAAATCTTGGGGGAACGGGGGTCAGGCAGTGAGTTACTCACTGCATTGCTCACCTTTGACCTGCTCTGGTGAACACAGTATTAATATGGCCAGTTCAATTCAGTTTCTGGTCAATGGTAATTCTCAGGATTTGATTGTGGGGGACTCAGCAATGGTAATGCTATTCAATGTCAAGGGACGGTGGTTAGATCCTCTCTTGCAGGAGATGGTCATTGCCTGGTGCTTGTGTGGTGTGAATGTAACTTACCACTTGTCAGCCCATGCCTGTATATTGTCCAGGTCTTGCTGCATTTTGACATCGACTGCATCATTATCTGAAGAGTTGCAAATGGTGCTGAACATTGTACAGTAATCCGCAAACATACCCACCTCTGACTTTATGATGGAAGGGAGGTCATTGATGAAGTAACTGAAGATGGTTGGGCCTAGGACACTACCCTGAGGAACTCCTGCAGTGATGTCCTGGAGCTCAGATGATTCACCTCCAACGACCACGACATCTTCCTTGTGGAAGGTATGACTCCAACAAATGCAGATTTTTTTTCCCCCCAATTCCTGGTAACTTCAGCTTTGCTAAGGCTCCTTGATGCCATAATCAGTCAAATGCTGCCTTGATGTCAAGAGCCATCAATCTCACCTCACCTCTGACATTCAGCACTTTTGTCCATGTTTGAACCAAAGCTATAATGAGGTCAGGATCTGAATGACCCTGGCGGAACCCAAACTGAGTGTCCGTGAGCAGGTTATTGCTAAGGAAGTGTTGCTTGATAGCACAGTTGATGACTCCTCCACCAACTAGGCTTAGTCTGTGAGACAGCTCTCCCTACTTTGGCACAAGCCCCAGATGTTAGTAAGGAGGACTTTGCAGGGCTGACATGGCTGGATTTGCCTTTGTCGTGTCCGGTGTCTGGATCGATGCCGGGTTGTCCATCCAGTTGCATTCCTTTTTTATGTTTTTGTAACTGTTGACTAAAACTGAGTGGCCTGCAAGGCCATTTCAGAGGGCATTTAAGAGTCAACCACATTGCTGTGGGTCTGGAGTCACATGTAGGTCAGATCAGATAAGGATGGCAGATTTCCTTCCCTGAAGGACTTACCATTGTGCACTCACCTTGCTTTCACTGGTGAGTTCCTTAACGCTGAAATTGGCAGGTTGGAGCAAGCTTCCAGTTGTGCTTCCATTATTTCCAGATTTAATTCCCTTCCCTTCAACTAACCACATGTGCTGCTCCAGGTGAAAATTTGGTCCTTACACTTTTACAACGCAGAAACAGACCATTTAGTCAAATAGGTCTATGCCACTCTTTACATTGCACATGAGGCCACTCCCACTCCATTTTTTCTCAAACTATCAATCCTTTCTCTCTCATGTATTTTTCTTGCTCCCCCTCAAATGCCGCAAAGCAATTTGTCTCAATCACTCCATATGTGAACAAATTCCACATTCTCACCAGTCTCTGAGTGAAGAAGTTCTCCTGAATTCCTATTGGATTTAGCATACAGTTTTGGCCACATAACTATGGACTACTGCACAAGTGGAAGCATCTTCTCTAAATCGACCTTATCCAGACCTCTTTCAGTCACCTTTCAGTACTTCTTCTGGAGAAAAGAGCCCCGACCTGTTCATTCTGCCCTGATAGTTGTGCCCTCTGATATAATTCATGTAAATCATTTTTGCCCTTTCTACAGTGCTTCTATGTCCTTTGTTAAGAATATGGAGACCAGGATTGCTCATAATGCTCCATATGTTATCTAACCATGGTTTTTTTTTACAAGGATAACATAATTTTTCTCCATTGAATTCCATTCCTCCAGAAATGAACCTCAGGATGTGTTTGCTTTGTTTGCACTTCTACTGGTTTGCTCACCTCCATTGCTGCTTCTCATCATTTTGGAGAATCTCTACCCCTACATCTGTTTGTGTCTTAGCTACAGTTGGACTCTTATTATCATAGGATTATGTAGTCTCTTCATTTCCTCAAAAATGGGTGTCGCTGGCTCAGCCAGAATTTATCACCCATCTCTAATTGCCTTTGAGAAGACGGTGGTGAGTTGCCTTTTAGCGGTGGTAGAGGTAATGGGATTGGAAGGTGCTGTCGAGGAGCGCTGCAGTGCATCTGCAGATGTACACACTGCTGCCACTGTGTGTCACTGGTGGAAGAAGTGAATATTGAATGTGATGGAAGGGGTGCCCATCAAGCGGGCTGTTTTATCTTGGATAGTATCAAGCTTCTTGGGTTTTGTTGGAATTGCACTTGTCCAGGCAAGTGGAGAGTATTCCATCACACTCCTAACTTGTGCGTTGTTGATGGTGGACAAGATTTGGGGAATTATGAAGTGAGTCTCTGCAGAATTCCCAGCGTTTGACCTGCTCTTGTAGCCACAGTATCTATTTGCCTAGTCCAGTTCAGTTTCTGGTCAATGGTAACCCCCAGGATGTTGATAGTAGGAGATTCAGTGACAGTAAGAACAAAAGCAGCAGGCACATAGGATCACCACCCTTCCAAATCACATGATATTCTGACTTAGAAGTATATTGATGTTCCTTCACTGTGTTGGGTCAAAATCCTGGAACTCCCTCCCCAACAGCATTATGGGTGCACCAAAGCCTCTCGGATAGCAGAGGTTCAAGAAGGTGGATGACCACTGCCTTCTCAAGGCCAATTAGGGATGGACAATAAGTTCTGGCCTAATCAATGACACCCTCATCCTATAAAATAATTTAAAAAAGAAATGGGGATCAGTTGTCAGAAATCAGAAGGGTTCTAATTGGCTGTGCTTCTTTTAAGCCCTCTGCTCTCTAATGCTGTGGACTAACATCTGCATTGCACTTTACTGCATTAACCATGAAGTATTTGCTGCATTCTCTGCTATTTAAATTTCAGGGACAGTGAGAGCAGGCAATATCTGGAATTTTAACAATTAATTAGCAGGGAACAATACTTTTTGGAGTAGAGATTGTGACAAGTGGACCATCAATGGCCTTACTCAGCATGAAACCAGCAGTTCCTGTGAATTGGAAACAATTCAGTTTTCACAAGTGAAAGTTCATTTCTCCCAAAAGAGGATTCATGTTTCCAGAGTTATAACTCTTGTTGGAGCTGAAGATCCTGTAGCTTTTTCTTTGGCTGGAAAGGGTCCTTAGAGGTAAAATGGAACAGCTGGATCTTAATCCACCTTTTGGCTGATGCCTCCAGTGCATCCTTATAGGCATGAGCCGTGCAAACCAACATGATCCCATCCCCACAGTTTGGGAAGAGGTTAGCACCTTGCACTTTGACTGCACTTGGCTTGTACCTGGCAGTGCAGGCTGATCACGTTATACTTTTCAGTTCCAGTTTGACGTTAAATGGAAAAGTGTGATCTCTGTGAGCAGTAGCTGACTCAATCTTTCCTTCTTTTCCTCCGCTTTCATTATCCAAGGTAGATTTGATGCACTTTTGAAATCAACTGCCTTCTGGCCAGAGTGGGACCATTCTAAAGTTCAGTGTGAGTCACCTCCCATGAACGTAAAATACTCAGACTGTTTATGGGAGTGGTTTACACAACTGGATGTGAGATTGTACATTCAGCAGACTCACAACTTGTAAGATCAGGTCGCTCAGAAATGTATCAACAATGTGATTTAATTTCCCTCAGCACACGTGACAAACAGGAGCAGAAAGGAATACAATGGCTGATTAGACTCTCAGGCTTTACTACAGCATTGATTATAATGAGTGATTCCGACTTAAATGATTACTAATTGAATAAGCTTGCACTTTTATCAAATAATTACATTTTAGTATTTACACGTTAAACCCAATTAATTACTGCTGTTGATATTAACAGATGAGCACTTAACGTGTTGATATCTCATGTCTCCATCTGCTAGATTTCTAACACCATCATTAATCCATTTACTGCCCTTGAGAGATTCCTTCCTATCTTTCAAAGCACAGCTAGCATATCTGCAGCAAGGACATCTCTTTGCATTCCTGTACTGGCACCTCCAAAGAGCTCAAAGAATTTAACTTAATTGACCCCTTCCGCATCATCAAGATGAAAGCACCACAAAGATAAATTTCACTTATTGAACTACGTAAAACCATTCGTAACTGTAAGTTCGCCTCATCATGAAATAAAGCAACTTAATGATTTAGTTTGTCATTAGAAAGATTGAATTTATTGGTATGAAACATCCAGCCCATTTCATAAGGAATTATGTTGTTCAAACCCAGAAAATGACCATAGAACAGCGTGAATCATCCCCCATGAAAGTAAGAGAACTGGAAAAAAAACATTAAGGGATACTTACATTGTGTTGCCAGTCATTGTGTGAATATTTTCAAGCTGGTTTTTTAGTGAAGGTTTCAGCAATGCACTGATCTCAGATCTTCAATCAGGTTCCTGTAAGAATGGTGGGAATATATAGGACATGAACACCAGATGCAATTGAATGTGAGACATTAGAGCTGAAACTTGCCACGGTGTTTGGGTAAGATTTGATCCTCAGTGCCTGCTGGGCAGTTACCTAGTGGAAGAGATAGCCTGCCCATCATGGAAGTCAAACTTGTTTCATTCACTCTCAAACAAAAAACCTCACAAATAGAAAATGTTTGGTCCCAATCTGTTACTGCTCTGTGCTTTGTCTGTGAACTAGAAAAGACTAAGTAAAAGATAAAATTAATGCATTTAGTGAAAGAGAAAGTACTGGTGTTCAAGTTGATCTAGGAAATAGTGCTATGTGCAATTCTGTGGTCATCAGTTATGCTCTCTAACAGTGAATTGTAGGTGTCCAGGTCACTTCACTGAATTATGAAAACATTTTTATCCAGTAAAAGATTTTCTCCCACATTCCGAAATATTGAGAGCTGTCCGTTTATCTAAACAAAATAAACTTACATGTGCAACCAGGGAGAAAGGCGAGATTTACTGGCATAACTCAATGATTCACATGAATTCAAACTTAGCAGAATTCTCACAACAGCATTGCCAGTTTAATCCAGTTAAAAGTGAGTTGGAAAGTCAGAAAATGAAATGCAACTTTCTTCTTTCCAGCAAAGTAACAGATAAAGCTTTGCGGTAATTTAGCATTTGTAAAGCCAAATGAATGGATTAATTCTGATAAAATTCAGTTCTAAAAAGAAGCTATCAACCTGAAAGGTTGGTCGTGATATTAATAGGGAGATAGGAATGTATGGAGGGTAGAGAAAATCTGACAAAGCCAAGGAGATCAGAGGTCCTGCCGATATTAACAAGAACTTCAATAAAATTATGTCCTGCAGTTATCCATATGACAGCCATGTTATCAAAGCAAGTGCATGGACAAAAACTAGGAGGTTGCAGCTCTGGGAACCTATGAGAATACTCTGGTAATTAATGGGGGAGGGGGGATCTGGCAATGAATAGATAAAGAGAAATCTTGCTGCAGTCTTTGCAATCAGGGGCTGTAAATGATGCCTTTTTTTTATTGTTCTCCGATTGGAGTGGGATGGTGTCAGATTGAAATTGGAGATGTTTAGAGAGCCCAGTAAAAGAGAGACCTAAGACACCTTTGTCAATCCGAGGCTTGCTTGAGTACAGCCCACAAAGAGGCTCACATATTGTGCTAGTGTATTGCATATTGCACAATCTTGCAATTCAAAGAGAATTATTCATGGAGAAAGATGATTTCCTCACACGTGACAAAGAAAGATCATTCACAGGAGAGGATTGAATAGGAAAAAAATGGCCAATAGTGCACATTGCAGCCAGAGTTGCCGGTGTTCAACTGATTGTAGAGTGCATCGGTTGACCTACATATGTCCTTCACGTATTCCATAATAACAGTGCTGACGTTGTTTGCACTAGAGTGCTACTTTGGGCTGCAGCAAAGTGCTTAAATTGTAGCTTTGTGACTGAGAGAATTTGGTAGAGAGGGAGCGAGGTGCCCTTTCATTTTCTACCTATCCTCAGAAAGGCAAATGGCGGCCTTGCAGCAGGCACCATCGGTCCACCAACAGCGGCTTTCAGAGGTGACATCACAGTTTAGAAAGTGAAGTGGGTCCAATGGGAGAAGCTGATTGATAAGTCCTGGTTGATATTTTCAAACTGTATAAAATTGTAAGCCATTGTTTTAGCAAGTCTAGGGACTTATTTGAATGTTTTAAAAGTAATCTAAAGTTTTAAATGTAAAGGTTTTAGTCATGGCAAGAGAGTTTGAAACTATGGTATGCTTCTTCTGCTCTATGTGGGTAGTGGGGCACATTTCACATGCCAGGGATCGGGCCCAGGGCACCTATGAGGTATGGCACAGTGGGGCTCTCGGACCCCCTAATTGGTAAGTTGGGACTTTGGCAGGGGGGGGTTTAGAGGTCACGGTGGGGGGTTGAGAGATCAGGGCATCATTTACAAATGGCACCCTGATCGCTTCCTGCACTGGTGAGCTGAGCTTATTGATGCAGGAAGTGAGGCAAAGTGCAGCCTCGTGAGGGGGTTCCTCACCAAGGCTCAAAACAGAAGCAGAGTTCCATTTAATAGCAGGGCCGTTCTCGGTGCTGCAAGTACCAGGAAACACCCTGCTAAACGCACCCAAAATGGGACTCTGCTTTTCCCATTAAATCGTTCCCTACAAGTACAATTACTATTTGCATTAATACAGTTCTATAGAGAATGCTCTGAATCTTGCAATTGATACATTCAGTTTGAATGCTAACTCGATGGGCCGAATGGCCTTACTTCCACTCCTATGTCTTAAATAAGTTGATGGTGCACTGAAGAGAAAGTTGAAAGAAGGTTGGTCATTTGAATACTATAGTGGAGGCTGCATGCCCAGGAATTAACCTAGTTCCACCTAAACCCAAGCAAAGCTGACAGCGAGAAAGAGGAAGGGGCTGCTTTGAGGTCAGTGCCTTTACAGCACTCTGTTTGTCACAGGAGGAGTAAGGTTGCTTCCTCCCATCAAACCAACTTTAGCAGAGTGGTCTAAATCGCTGGTTTTAAAAGCAGACCCAGGCAGACCAGCAGCTCGGGTTTAATTCCTGTACCAGCCTCCCCGAACAGGCCCCGGAATGTGGTGACTAGGGGCTTTTCACAGTAACTTAATCTGAAGCCTACTTGTGACAATAAGCAATTTTCATTTCATTTATGTCTACCATGGGCACATTGGTCCCCACGTGGTCAGAGATGAGAACTCCTAGTTGGAGATTGAAATTTTCCCTCGGATCAAAGACCACGGGCTGGATTCTCCGATTTGGAGACTGTCCCCGCGCTGGCATGGGAACGGTGGCGGTTTACGCCAGGAAAACTGAAGCAAAACAGCCACCGATGCCCCGTTTTACTGGGAGCGAGCAGGGAGGCAGTGTAGAGCACCCGTCTCCAGCTGCCGATATGGCCTGGTGAATTGCCGGATCCCTGGCCGCGCATGCGCAGAGCAGCGGCCTGCAGCGGCCGCGCCATGCTTTATGGCGGATGCCGCTCGCGGACCCAACCCGCTGAATAGTCCCCCCCTTCGGTCGGCTCACGCGCCCCGGACCGCACCACCTCAGTGGCTCCAGCCCCGAATATGCCTGCCGCAGATCGGCCCTCCCCTGACAGGTGAGACCACATGCGACCCAAGCCGTCAGGAACCCGGCCTGTGGGGCAGAGCATCAGGGGGCGGGCCTCAGCCAATGTATGGAGGCCGCGTGGATACGCCACTTTTCACTGGGCGGAGCATTGCGTATGTGACCCCCCCCCCCCCCCCCCCCCCCCCCCCCCCGATTTTGGCATAATCGGGGATTCTCAGCCCCGTCGCCGAATGCGATTTTGGTGTTGGCGATCGGAGAAACCAGCCCCCACACCTCTACGGTGCCGGATTCGCCGGTTTTGGAAATGACATTCAGGCTGATAAGCTGCAGCCGCATATAGACACTTCACTCACCACTCACATCATTACAGCCAGCAAGATGGCAGCAAGATGCACGGCCCCACGCTTCACAGATGCCGAGCTGGAGACCCTCCTGGAGGAGAGGCGGATGAACCTGTACCACAGTCCGGGAATGAGGCTGCCAGCCAACGTCATTCACTGTGCCAGGATGCAGGTGGCAGAGATGGTCAGCGCCACCAGCAACACCATCCGGACCAGCCAGCAGTGCCGGAAAAAACTGCACAAACTCCGCAGGGTGGAGGTGATTTTGAGGTTGAGATATGTGAAACTACAAACAACCGCCAGCATTACATTGTCAATGCTGATGAATGGCAGCATGGCAGCATTCTGGCCCATGTCAATTGTCTTACTGATACTGATGGTCAAATCAGTGCTGTACTGGTGTAAGAGAGTCACTGATGGTGTTCCTTAGCATGGAATCATCATCTGCTTGGAGCAACTATTGGATGAGGGGGTTTGGTGCACCTTTGTCTTCAATCAAAGGCAAGTAAAACTGAATAGTTTTCTGTTCATTCTCATTTGTAAGTAAAGACCAGAAGGTATATGACAGCAGCTAAGAAGAATATGTCAAAGAGTGTTGGTGACTGAAAACAACCATCTTTGATCCCACTGTGGATCTCAAATGTTCCCAGTGTTGCCCAATCATAGTTGACCTTACTCATCATATTAGCATAGAAAGAGAAGATAACATTGAACAGCTTTGGTGGGCAGCCAATTTTCTCCAGGAGGTGGAAGAGGCCACATCAGCTCACATGACCAAATACCCCGGTGCTGAAGACACGTAGGAAGGCCTTACTGTGTGAAGTTGAGGAGGCAGAACCATGCAGGCAGGCTACAGTCGGGGAAGACAGTAGTTGAAGCCGCACAGGGAGGCCAGATCCTGGCTAAGTAGAGGAAGAGGAACCATGCTGTTGGGCTACAATAGTTGTAGCTGAGCTGGTGAGTTGTGTGTAGTTGAAACCGTACAGTAGGTCAGAGCCCTAAAAAGATATTGCATACAAATAAGTTAATAGGAGTAGCTCAGTTTCAAGACCAAATTCACAGAGATGGAGAGAGAGATAGAATGCTGTCAGGAAAAGAGGAAGAGAGTATCACGAACCTCAACTGGGGAGCGGAGGGTTCCATCATGAGGTTCATAGCAGAACAACACCCCAGCATTAAATGTGTAGAATAATGGAAGAAAAGAAGCATAATGGCTTTGGCATTTAAAAAAAAATTATTTCAGAAGATGTGGACTTTGCTGGTTAAGCCAACATTCGTTGCCCATCACGAATTGCCCTTAAGAATGTGGTGGTGAGCTGCCTTCTTGAAACACTGCAGCCCATGAGGTGTAGGTACACCCACAATGCTATTAGGGAGGGAGTTCCAGGATTTTGACCCATCAACAATGAAGGAACAGCGATATATTTCAAAATCAGGATGGTAAGCAGCTTGGAGTGGTACCTCCAGGTGGTGGTGTTCCCATGTGTCTGCTGCCCATATCCTCCTAGATGGTAGTGGTTGTGGGTTTTGAAGGTACTGCCTAAAGAGCCTTGATGTGTTCCTGCAGTGCATCTTGTAGATAGCACACACTGCTGCTATTGTGCGTTGGTGGCGGCGGGAGTGCATGTTTGTGGAAGAGGGCCCAATCAAGTGGGCTGCTTTGTCCTGGATGGTGCCAAGCTTCTTGAGCATTGTTGAATTGGCACTCATCTAGGAAGGTAGGGCGTATTCCATCACACTCCTGACTTGTACCTTTTAGGTGGTGGTCAGGCTTTGGGGAGTCAGGAGGTGAGTTACTCACTGCAAGATTCTAAACCTCAGGCCTGCCCTTCTAGCCATTGTATTTACCTGGCTAATCTAGTTCAGTTTCTGGTCAATGGTAACCCCCAGGATGTTGATAGAGGGTGATTCAGTGGCGGTAATGCCATTGACTGTCAAGGGGCGATGGTTTGATTCTCTCTTATCGCAGATTGTCATTGCCCTGGCACTTGTGTGGCATGAATGTTACTTGCCACTTGTCAGCCCAAGCCTAGATGTAGAGTTATATCGAGTTAAATGCTGTCAATTTGCAGCTCAGCACTTCAAAATCACTAAAGTGCGAAGGGTGGTGATTGGAATGAACTTAATTCTCATTGATGTGGCTGATGTTTGCAAACATTGTGGTTACAGCAGTTAGAGTTACTCATCCATGAAGGAAGATGAATGAAGCAATGTTAACAGCTGTGTTTGTGGAAGCTGTCAATCACCGCTGATTAACAGAAATGAATGAATGGCTTGCAACTGAGGGCTTTAAACATAGCTCACTGCGTTTCTCTTTCCAAAAATGGACACTTGGAGCTTCCTCTCTCTGAGCCACCAGGGATATGCCTAGGTGAGTGTTGCACAGTCATTTTCTCTGCCCCTGTCTGGACTGCTCTCCAGCTTCTAGACAGATGTCCCTTTTCTGGGCGGTCCGTGGGGGGTTTGTTTAGTGAGGGGGTCTCTGTGGGGAGCGGGAGGGGGGTTCCTTTAGTAAGCAAGTCTCAGGGAAGTCCCCCTTTTCAGGTCTTGGGGATCCACCTATTCAGGGGGTCTTTGCGGGGCAGTCTCCCCATCTAGAGGGTTCCTTAGTTAGGGGGTCTCTATGGGGTATGGGGAGGGAGGTTCCTTCAGTAAGCACGTCTCAGGGAGGTCCCACTTTTCAGGAGGTCTTGGGGGTCCCCCTATTCACAGGGTCTTTGTGGGGCGGTCTCCCCATCTAGAGGATCCATTTAGTTAGGAGGTCTCTCTGGGGGTATCCCTATCTAGGAGGTCACTGGGGGGGGAGGTCCTTTATTTTTTTTTTAAATTTAAAATACCGAATTAATTTTTTCCAATTAAGGGACAATTTAACGTGGCCATCCACCGAGCCTGCACATCTTTGGGTTGTGGAGGCAAAACCCACACAAACACAGGGAGAATGTGAAAACTCCACACGGACAGTGACCCAGAGCCAGGATCGAACCTGGGACTTCGGCGCCGTGAGGCAGCAGGGCTAACCCACTGCACTACCATGCTGCCCTCGGGGTTCCTTTAGTTAGGGATGTCTGACGGTGTCCCTTTAGTTAGAGGGTCTCAGGAGTGTAGTGATCTGCATATCTGTTCAGTGAGGTCTCCCCACCTAGGGGGTCTCTTTGCGGGGGGAAGGTCTCCCTATCTAGGGGGTTTCTGGGGTGTTTCCCATTTTAGGGAGGGTCTCTGGGAGGGCCTGGTAGGGGAGAGGTGGGCAGGTCCTGTATTGTGAAGGGGAGCGTGGCCCTTGGGTAGACTTTGGGGGCAATTACCTTAAGGGGAGTTGCCTCTTTGGCCCATATTGAGGCTCACTACATCAGGGCCTCGCTGGTAAATACCATTTGTGATCTGGGCCCTCATGATTCCCAGCCCAGAGCACCAGAGAAACATGAGGGCCCAGAGTTGCCGGGCCTGCTAGGTGGATGCAAATGGGTCCTTAGGATCACCACTGGGGGGCTGGAGAATAGCGGTCGGTTTGGCACCCAGCGCGGACCTCGGTTTTGCCCAGGTGCCCGATTCTCTGCCCGATCACAATCCACGTTGCTGGCATCTCAGGGCGGAGAATCCAGCCTATTGCTTCACTTCAATACTGTATGGGAATACCAGAGAATGCCTGTTCAATCGAATTGATGAGTTGTTATTTTGTATCTGGGTAGGCAGTATGGCTGACGTTGATACCAGAATCGCATTCTGCTTTGAATGAAAGTATTGCAAAGGTTGCATCCTAACCCTGGTGCACACCAGGGAGTGATCGGCATTACAGTCAATATTGAGAATGCAGAGAGTCACGTCTGGTGATCAGATCCAGCTGGTGCCAATGCCCTGATTTTGGGTGACTCCAGGACAACTTGTAGCATGGTTTGTTCAGAAAGATGTGTTAGTTATACAAAACATATGCCAACAGCAAAGCTCAAGTAACCTCTGTCTGTTCCATTTATCTTCCCCAGGCCATGAAGTCCAAGGCAAGAGGGCCATGCCTCATTAGTCTGCACGAGCTCTTGCATTAAAATACCCCAGTATGTAAAGATGTTCTGACTTAGGGATTCTCCTAGAACTGGTCTTTCACCTCTGTACTGGAGCACAGCTTAGGAGCATTGATACTCGTAAGGTTAACTTGGCCTGCTTGAATTGAGAGGTTGATGGAGCGCACATGCTCTGCACCACCATCGAGAGTATTGAGTTCCTCACAGCGAAGTCTATACTCTGTTCATGTGCTTCATCTAAACTCTTCCCCTACCACATAAACACGTATTGTTTTTATTTCAGTGATCGGTTCTCGACAAGCCTGCCCTCTTGGAGGGAAAATATATCAATGTTTAACCTGTCAAGTACCATATCATTCACAGCTGTTTTGTGCGTGTTATTGACCAGTTGAAAACCATCTGTCAATCCCATGGACATGGTACTGATGTTCCAACTTGCTAATTGAAGACTTGGCATATTTCTTTGCCATTTGTCTTGTTTGGTTGCCTGGTGCAATGGATTCCATCCATTTGTTGAGCAGGGACTCTGATGTCCACGTGCCAGTGGCCAGCACTCTGAGTGTGAGCAGGGACTCTGATGTCCACGTGCCAGTGGCCAGCACTCTGAGTGTGAGCAGGGACACTGATGTTCATGTGCCAGTGGCCAGCACTCTGAGTGTGAGCAGGGACACTGATGTTCACGTGCCAGTGGCCAGCACTCTGAGTGTCTGGAGGCCAAATCTCCTCTGTCTTCCACTGAAGCTTCAGACTGGGGCCATGAGAGATCCAGTTACTGTGTGCTGCTACATGGAGGCACAGCTGAAGGCGGGCCGACGACAGTGTACTGACAGCGACAGACTTACAGATTTGGTTCTCTTCTTCACAGTTCTGTACTGGAAAGGAGAAGCAAATTCGCACACAAATGTGGAAAGAATGCTAACTCTCTTTATTCATTTACAGGAAGTGGGCGTCGCTGTTTAGGCCAGCATTTATTGCCCATCCCTAGTTCCCTTCATAAGGCGGTGATGAATTGCCTTCTTGAACTCTGCAGTCCTTCAGGTGTACATACACCCACTGTGCTGTTAGGGAGGGAGTCCCAGGATTTTGACCCAGTGCCAGTGAAGGAACGGCGCTATATTTCGAAGTTGGGGTGGTGTATGACTTGGAGGGGAACCTCCAGGTAATGGGGTTCCCAGGTATCTGCTGCTCTTGTCCTTCTAGATGTAATGGTCCTGGGATTAGAAGGTGCAGCCTAAGGAATCTTGTTGAGTTACTGCAGTGCATCTTGTAGATGGGAAACATGGCTGCCACTGTCGGTGGTGGAGGGACTGAATGTTTGTGGAAGGGGGAGCAATCAAGCGGGCTGCTTTGTCCTAGATGGTGTCAAGCTTCTTGAGTGTTGTTGGAGCTGCACTCATCCAGACAAGTGGAGGTATTCCATTACACTTCTGACTTGTGCCTTGTAGATGGTGGACAGGCTTTGGGGGTCAGGGGGTGAACTACTTGTCATAGGATTCCTAGCCTTTGGCAGCCACTGGTAGTTATTGGCAGTCACAGTATTAATGTGGCTAGTTCAGTTCAGTTTCTGATCAATGGTAACCCTCAGGATGTTGATTGTGGGGAATTCAGCAATGGTAATGCCATTGAATGTCAAGGGGCGATGGTTAGATCCTCTCTTGTAGGAGATGGTCATTGCCTGGCACTTGTGTGGCACAAATGTAACTTGCCACTTGTCAGCCTAAGCCTGGATATTGTCCAGATCTTGCTGCATTTGGACATGAACTGCTTCACAATCTGAGGAGTCGCAAATGGTGCTGAACATTGTGCAGTCATCCGCAAACAACTCCACTTCTGACCTTATGATGGAAGGCAGGTCATTGATGAAGCAGCTGAAGATGGTTGGGCCTGGGACACTACCCTGAGGAACTCCTGCAGTGATGTTCTGGAGCTGAGATGATTGACCTCCAACCACCACAACCATTTAATTTTGTGCCAGGTATGACCCCAACCAGCAGAGAGTTCCCCCCCCCTGATTCCCATTGACTCCAGTTTTGTGAGGGCTCCTTGATATTATACTCGGTCAAATGCTGCCTTGATGTCAAGGGCAGTCACTCTCACCTCACCTCTGACATTCAGCTCTTTTGTACATGTTTTAACCCACACAAAAGATGCATCACAGCAAAGTCACAAATGCTATCCGATGTGACTGTGATAAAGTTAAACTTTCCCTCTTAATCCTTCTCAATCTGTCTGCAGCCTTTAATATTGTTTTCATTTTCAAATTCTTAAATCCCTCAATGGTCTTACCTTTCATATTGTTGTAATCTCCTCCAGCTCCCAAACCCTCTGTGATATCCTCTTTCATCTAATTCCAGTTTCTTGAGCATCCCTGAATTTAACCGCTCCGCCATTCATGGTTACCTCAGCCCTAACTCTGGAGTTTTCTCCCTAAAACCTTCCATTTCTCTGTCTCACTTTCCTTCTTTAAGACTCTTTTTAAAACCAACCTCTTTGACCATATTTCTAATAATTTGACCTAATATCTTTTGTGGCTCAGTGTCATATTTTGTATTATACTAGTCCTTTGAAGTGTTTGGAGACTTTTTATTGTGTTAAAGACACTATCTAACTAAAAGTTGTAGCTATTGAAGAATTATGGGATATTTTGGACAGCATAGTTGCTGGAATGGACCGATTTTTCCAGCACAGTGCCTATATTAGATCCTCAGTGACTTGTGGTCACAGTAACATGGGGCGATGTTGTAAAGTGTCGAGGCTATGTCCATATCTGACACAGGTCTACATTTCAAACAGCTCTGAGAGTACAGACTTCAGATCCTGGAATGAGATTGCAGTCATCAATAATGAAAAGCTTCAGAGGTCAGGAATGTCATTCAATCTGGTCACAGGCAGACTAATAACAGCATACAGCTTCAGCAATATAGTACGCAGAGTCAACAAAATGATAAAGAGCCTATGACATTCCCAAAGGTAAGCACTATCCCATTGCCCATCAGTGACACTGAACCCTCCCTTGAGATTGCTCATGATGGTCTGTGGCCCAGGCATTAGTGCGCTGCTGCTGATCCACAGTCCAAATTTTACATTGCCCTTTTGGATATAATTCCTATTTTCAATGGCATTGTTACCAAGGAAAAACCACAAAGCTGACAATCAAAAGCACGTTTATATCAATACAGATGCTATATATTATCCAAGAGAAATATTAATCTCTTTATTTCACTACCTCCTAATTGAAACTGGTTTGCTAGTTCCATTAGAATAGTGTTATCTTGATCATCTTAAACTGCTTAGTGACCTTCTTTAGACCTCGATCAGGTCACCACTATGTCAGTGCTGCTCTAGAATTAATAGGCAAGGCTCTTTAAGCCTGAGGTGCTCAAAGCTAGGAATCATTCTTGTAGCTTTCCTTTGAACCTTTTCCAAGATCACTATATTACCCAGGATATGTATCACCAAACTGTGGAAAACGCTCTAAATACAGTCGAACCAACGATCTGTAATAATAGAATGGTCTCCTTTGATTTGCACCAATAGGCTTTATTAATACAACCTTGTTTGTTTTAGCTACAGATTCTCGACATTGATTGTGAAACTTCAGTCATCTGCTTACAATAACAGCTCGTCTTTTCTCCCTCAACTGTCTTCAGTATCATTGTTGTAAATTATGCATATTCTAAAAAGAAATCCATGTATTTATATATACCCTTGGATGACCTCAGGATGTTACACACAGCTTATAGTGAATGAAATACTTTTGAAATATAGGTACTGTTGTAGTATAGGAAATGCAGCATATAATTTACAAGCAGCAAGCTCCCATACACAACAATGAGATAATGACCAGATAATCTGTTTTTTCATGATTTTAGTTGAGGGATAAATAATGGCTAGAAAACCAAGGAAATCGCCCCTGCTTTTCTTCAGCAAGGTCACATAGGATCATTTACGCCCACCATGCAAGGGTAGGGTAGAAAGGAGTTTGGTTTCACAGGCTAGATTCTCCGCAGCCCCCTGCCGAAATCGATTTCACGACAGAATCGGGCCCGGCACCGCTCCGGCGTTTCTCCGTGGCCCGAATATATTGCCAGAGGCCTGCCCAGCGAACCTCCGCTCCGGACCGGCGCGGAACTAACATGTCGGCTGCAGACTCAGTCCACGGCCGCCCTGATGAGGGGTGGGGGGGATCGGGCACGGAAGGGAAAGGGTGCCTTTTGGGCGGCTGCTGGAGAGATGGGGCCGGATGGATCCTCGGGAGTGCGGCCAATCAGAGGGGGCCTACATCTTTCAGACGCCTCTGCAGTCCGAGTCCGCAGGCACTTGCTGTGGCTGCTGGAGGCCGCCGCCATGCGCATGCGTGGACTCGGAACCGGAACTGCTAGGGCCCGTATCTGCAGCCGAAGCTGCGTGAAGCATTCCAGGTCCCTGCTAGCCCTCTGAAGGTAAATGAATGGGATTGCATTTTTTTCAGGAAACTCGGGAGTGGAATGCCTGCATTTTTACGCTGGCATGGGGACATAGCCCAATTTGGGGAGAATCCAGCCCTATATCTCTGACAGTGAAGCATTTCTTCAGGACCCCACTGGAGTGCCATCCTTTATTTTTGTGCACAAAACCTGAACCCATAACCTTCTGACCGAGAGGCAAGAGTGTTGCCAACTGAACCACAGTTCTTAAGTCCTGGTCCTACATACATGCACGATACTGCAAGTTAAATGCCATTGCCATTGTTTTGTCCACTCTCCACCACATCTGAATCTCTTTGTTTTAACCTGTCTACAGACTTCAGTGTTATGTACAAATTTCCTGACCAATAAAACACATTAAGGATTTGAATGGTAAAACTATGTAATATTGCATTATTCACAAAGAGCTCGGGACTAATTGTTTTGTGAATATATATCCTGCGGTGTCACATTTACTGCTGCACTGTGATCATGTGCCGAGTAACATTGTATCGGCCTATCAGTCCACTAGTCACATGGAGAAATGTCAGAAACACACTCGATTATGTCTTTTAGTTCCCATAATTAGAAATAATCACACTTTGACTCAAAATGCTGGAGTCTCATTGAGTGTAATTCTTTCTGTACTCCATGTGGATGGTGGACATCTCCTTCTGTTGCGTATTTATGTGCTTCCGACATACATTGGATTTAGACACCATCGGAACATAGTCATTCAGCCCCTCGAGCCTGTCCTGCCATTTAATGAGATCATGGCTGATCTGTGACTTAACTCCATATACCTGCCTTTGGTCCAAATATCTTAATATCGTTGCTTAACAAAAATCTATCTATCTCAGATTTAAAATTATCAACTGTTCTAGCTTCAACTGCTGTTTGTGGGAAAGAGTTCTAAATTTTAATTGCCCTTAGAATGAAGAAGCTCTTCCGAGCGTCTCTTCTGAATGGTCTGGACCTAATCTTTAGACTATGCCCCCTAGTTAACGTACAAGAGTCGGCAGGTCATGTTACAGTTGTATAGGACTTTGGTTATGCCACATTTGGAATACTGCATGCAATTCTGGTCGCCACATTACCAGAAGGATGTGGATGCTTTAGAGAGGGTGCAGAGGAGGTTCACCAGGATGTTGCCTGGTATGGAGGGTGCTAGCTATGAAGAAAGGTTGAGTAGATTAGGATTGTTTTCGTTGGAAAGACGGAGGTTGAGGGAGGACCTGATTGAGGTCTACAAAATTATGAGAGGTATGGACAGGGTGGATTGCAACAAGCTTTTTCCAAGCGTGGAGGTGTCAATTACAAGGTGTCACGATTTTAAGGTGAGAGGGGGAAAGTTTAAGGGAGATGTGCGTGGAAAGTTTTTTATGCAGAGGGTGGTGGGTGCCTGGAACGCTTTGCCAGCGGAGGTGATAGAGGCGGGCACGATAGCATCATTTAAGATGCATCTGGAGAGATATATGAACGGGCAGGGAACAGAGGGAAGTCGATCCTTGGGAAATAGGCAACAGGTTTAGATAAAGGATCTGGATCGGCACAGGCTGGGAAAGCCGAAGGGCCTGTTCCTGTGCTGTAATTTTCTTTGTTCTTTGTTCTAGTTTTAGAATCTCCAACCAGTGGAAATAGTTTATCCTTATCTACCCTGCCTTTTCCTGTTAATATCTTAAATGCTTCGATCAGATCAGCCCTTAACCTTCTAAATTCTAGCGAAAACAGGCCAAATTTGTGTAATTTCCCCTCGTAACTTAACCTCTGTAGTCCAGGTATCATTTTTGTAAACCTACGGTACACTCCCTCCAAGGCCAAAATATCCTTCCTAAGGTGTGGTGCCCAGGACTGCTCACAGTACTCCAAGCGGGGTCTAACTGCATCATAACCTCTGTGTCTTTATACTCCAATAATCTAAATATAAAGCATTCCATTAGCCTTTTTGATTATTTTCTGCATTTGTTCCTGGCATTGTAAGGACCTATGCATCTGAATCCCCCAAATCCCTTTGGACATCCACTTTACCTAACCTCCTTCCAATTAGAAATTACTCTGCTCTATCTTTATTTGGTCCAAAATGGATAACCTCACACTTGTTTACATTGAACTCCATCTGACACAATCTTGCCCATTCACCTAGTCGTCCATATCTCCTTGCAATGTTATGCTATTATCTATGTCTACAATGCCACCTAACTTTGTATCATCAGAAAATATGGATATATGACTTTCTATGTCATCACCCAAGTCATTAATGATGAATAATGTGAATAATCGAGGCCCCGACACAGATCCCTGTGGTACACCACTAGTTACCTCCTGCCATTTAGAGTAATTACCCATTGTTCCCACTGTCCATCGCCTTTCACACAACCAATTTCCCAACCATGTCAAAATTTGCCCTCAACCCCAGGGCTTCCAGTCTGTTATATGGAACTTTATCAATTTTGGCGAAGCCTGTAGGATACACAGCTGACATGAATCTGAGCTTATATTTATCCATTCCCATGTATCTTCTGGAGGAATTCTTCCTGCGCCATTTTGTGTCTGATTATTCTGGATCCAGGGTCTTCTAGTGAAATGTCTGCTCAAGCTAAACTGCACAGGAAAGGTTATTCTGCAAATAGGACAGGACAACTCAGGCAATTGAGTTTAGGATAGGTTGTTGGCCTGGCTTTTCATCTGATTGTGTTTTCTCCCGCCTTATATTTCTTTGCTTTCAAAGGGGGTTGTACCTGTTTTCATTTAGTTGCCAGGTGCAGCGATCCTGGACGGTTTCTCCTGGACTTCAAGTCGATATCAAAGCTCCTAAGTGAAGTGGTCTTGGAGCACTTCCTTTGATCACCACCAGTGGACACCAGATTCATGCTCTGTGTAGGAGATTCACTTTGGGTTCACGAGTGCCAGACATTATGACTACTTGACTAGCCCAACTCAGCTGTGACTGTTTCAATGTGGTGTGGATGCTTAGCATGCCAGCTCGGGAAAATGCCACAGTGTCTGATATTTTGTTCTGCCATCTGATCTACTTCTGAAGTGAAACTGGTTAACTTTCTTGGCACAACCAAAGATGTGCGGGTTAGGTGGATTGGCCATGCTAAATTGCCCGTAGTGTCCTAAAAAAGTAAGGTTGGGGGGGGGGGGGGGGTTGTTGGGTTAAGGGTATAGGGTGGATACGTGGGTTTGAGTAGGGTGATCATTGCTCGGCACAACATCGAGGGCCGAAGGGCCTGTTCTGTGCTGTACTGTTCTATGTTCTATGTAACCCTGGTACAGTCCAAGTCTCCCATGCATATAGCAGAGTGACAGGACTATTTCTTTATAAACTTGCAGTTTGATAGGCAGACTTACTGCTCTTTGTTCCCAGCTTGATGTTTGAAGTTTGCCAAAGGCTACACTTGTTTTGGCAATTCTTGCATATGTCTAATTGTAATTTATTACTTGCTGATGACTGTGCTCTTGCTGCTGGTGCAGAGCTGGATATTCAATGTAGCATGGCCTTTTTCTCCAACGTATGCAATAACTTCGGCCTTACAATCAGCATGAGGAAGACGGAAGTAATTTACCATCTGCTCTAGGAAAGCCCTATCTTGAGAGCAGTGTTTCAGTCCATCAGCAGAACATATCAGAAGTAGGTAAGTTCACTTATCTCAGCAGCACACTTTTTCAAGCTGTCTTTATTGACAACCAGACACACTACATATTCAGTTCTTTAATGCTGAATGGGAACACCTGAATTGATAGTGACTGATGGGGGTTGTGAAGGGATGCTTTGTTGTTTGCAGTTCATGGTTTTGCCAGATGCACCATGATCTGGCAGATGTGTTGCAGTGTCTTCCTGCTCAGCCGGACTCTTCCACGGCATGTGCAGTCCAGCCAGCAGGTCCTCGAATGACAGGTGCTGCCGGTACACACGAGGCCTCGTGTGGTGCCTCCATTGCACCTCCTCATCCACCTTGCCCTATTGGGAGCTGTCTCTCCATCCTCAACAGCTGCCTCCTGTTCCTCTGGGGCACGCTCTGCTGCTGCAGCTTCCTCCTGTTCCTCGAGCAGCTCCAGCTCAAACAGCCGCAGGGCATTCCCAACAGGAGGAAGGCCACCATTACTGGTTGAATTCCAATATCCATTGTCTACAGGGAGTGAAAGGCCGACATGTTAGCATGGTGCTTACCCCATGCCCAACCAGGACCAATGGGCTACACATTGGCTTTGGTTGGCACTGCGGACCTTGCCCCCACATGTCCCCCCTACCCTCCCCCATCCCCGCACCACTGGCCCCATCGGTGCTTGGCACCCTTTGGGTCTCTGACCCTGGGGCCCATCCCTGCTGCCAAGAATACCGTCGGCTGGCGCTACCCTTGGACCCCGCTGGTGGGTGGCGACTGGTTGATGGGGGTGGTATGGTAGAAGGTGCAGTGTTGGGGTGGGGGCTCAGATGGTGCAGTGGGGGCACCCATACGCCTGGTGTCACTCTGCAGGACCACTGGCCACAGTGGGTGGTCAGTGGCGTGCGCAGCAAGATGGCTGCCTTGCAGACCGCAGCAATGGTGCTCTGTGCCCGGACAATGCCCCAGTCCCATGGGGGTGGTCACCCCAGCCCCATTTCCCATCCCCCCTTCACCGTGCCCCCTCCCACCCTCATTATCAGGACCAGCAGCCCACGGTTGTGCCTCTATGTGTCTTACTTCCTCCCTCTCCCTTAGCCGCCACAGCGCCTGTATCCCAATTTTTAAAAGCACAAGTGAACCTCGCCATCGGGAATTTCCCCCAGCGGAGGTGGAGAATCGCAGAGACCCCGGAGAATACCAGTCAGGCCCCCTAATGATATGCAAAGGGATTTACTGTACGTGTGGAGTGAAACGCATTGACGCCGCTGTCAAGGCACCGAAGAATCGTAATTTGGCGTGAACCCGGCGGCAGCCCCAATTTTGGAGTCAAAACCAATTCTCTGCCCAAACCCCTTTCCTGAATTCTGCGTCGGCCCTGGAACTTTGACAAGCTCCTTCACCTGAGGCTTCACATCACCGTTCAGGGTACATTGTATCTGCGGTCTGCAATCACTCAGGTTGCACAGTTTTTTTCTTCTTTTTTTTTCTTTTTTTATAAATTTAGAGTACCCAATTCATTATTTCCAATTAAGGGGCAATTTAGCATGTTCAATCCACCTACCTTGCAAATCTTTTGGGTTGTGGGGGCGAAACCCACGCAAACAGGGGGAGAATGTGCAAACTCCACACGGATAGTAACCCAGAGCCGGGATCAAACCTGGGACTTTGGCGCCGTGAGACTACAGTGCTAACCACTGCGCCACCATGCTGCCCTTCATGTTGGACAGTTTAACGATCGATGTGCATCGTGTGATAGTGCTGATGTTGCAAGGTTTTGGATACCCAATTACCCCCTTACTGATGTCTCCCTGTTATAGGAGGAGCCTCTTCTGCACAAGCTCTGCCAGAAGCTGCACAGCAATATCCCTATGAAGCTGAGGAGGAACCTTTGAAGGATGCAGTGTCACATCCTCTCACAGCACCCAGCACCACAGCAGAGGGTTCCTGAGTTCTCCCTGAACATCGGGGTCTGGTGCTGCCCTGTCCCCTTCATACAACACCACAGCACCCTAACCCTTCCTGCGTTCCATTCTTTCTTTGACCCTCCTCCTCATCCTTATCCTGCTCTCCTCCTCACTGGAGGTTGTGTCTTAAACTCAGACCACATGCCCGTTTGTCTCAGACTTTATGGGCGGGATTCTCCGACCCCCCGCCGGGTCGGTGAATCGCTGGGGGGAGCGGCGTGAGTTCCGCCCTGCCGCTCCGACGCCGGCAGCCGAATTCTCTGGCTCCGGTTTTTGGGCGGGGGCAGGGATCACGCCGCGCCGGTTGGGGGCCATTGGCAGTGGTCCCCCCAGAAATTCTCCGGGCCCCGATGGGCCGAGCGGCTGCCTATTTTCGGCCAGACGGGACATGGTCCATACTGGCGGGATCTGGCTTGGAGGGCAGTTAGCGGGGTCCTCGGGGGGGGGGGCAATCTGGCCCGAGGGGGGCCCCCACCCACTAATCTGCGGGTGGGCCTGTGCCGTGGGGGCACTATTTCCCTCCGCGCCGGCCTCTGTGAAGCTCCGCCATGGCCGGTGCGGAGAAGAAACCCCCTGCGCATGCGCAGGAAACACACCAGCGGTTCTGCGCATGCGCCACAATATGCTGGTGGTCCTGCGCATGTGCCAACTCGTGCCGGTCGGCAGAGGCCCTTCGGCGCCGGTTGGCACGGCGCCAACCCCTCCAGCACCAGCCTAGTCCCCGGAAGTGCAGAGAGTTCCGTAACTTCCAGGCAGCTCGACGACGGACTGGTTCACGCCGCTCTTTGTCGCCGGTACGGGCCGCCCTGCCAATTCCGGGAGAATCCCGGCCTATATCTCTGGGAAATGCCCAGGAAACAAAATCAAACAGTCAGAATAGACCTCCAAATCAGAGGAAAGTCTTCAGCTCACATAACCTCCAAATGGACAGTTTGCTCATTCTTTTTTTACATAAATTTAGAGTACCTAATTATTTTTAGCACAGCCAATCCACCTACTGTGTACATCTTTGGGTTGTGGGGGCAAAACCCATGCAAACACGGGGAGAATGTGCAAATTCCACGCAGACAGTGACCCAGATCCAGGATCGAACCTGGGACCTCGGCGCCGTGAGGCAGCAGGGCTAACCCACTGCACCACCATGCTGCCCAAGTCGGCTCATTCCTAGCAGTCACTGAAGTGTTAACTGTAAAGCTGAGACTTTGGTCTCCACTGCAGTTTATAAACCCGTCCAAACAAGATTGTCCAATTTAAAATAGATTCTCCACATGGTGTGATTCTCACCCTGAAGGCATATTATTGCCTTTAGAGCGTATTATTGCTCTCAGTTGGGTTGTTAATGACCTTAATGACTTTCCAAATTGACATTTAAATAACATGGGCATGTTTTCAACTTTTAGCCACACCCTGGCATTTCCAACATGTATGATGTTGGAAACGGCAACAGATGTCAGCACACCCCATATTACCTTCGGCACTGCGGGGAACGTTCAGGCCCTTGTCCCCGATGCCAGCCGATTTTCAGCACTAAGTGCCGTTGAATACGGGTCGCGGTCTCACCACCTCGGCCGCGACCGACAGTCAGTAACTCTGCTTCAAGATGTGCAGAGATTCGGGAAGGTGAGCAGCCTCAAGAAATAAAACATTAAACCACCTGCACGGGAATCTTGCACACAAATACATAAAGGTCTTTTTATGGTTACACACCAGCTGCACATTGCTAGAGTTAAAAAAGATTCCTGGATGATCCTTGCTTGCAAAGGGAATGTCAATTCTGCACCTCAATTATAATGTGAGAGGGTGTAAAGAGAGAACGGGCGGGATTCTCCGTCCCGCTGTGCCATATTTCTGGTTCAGCACGCCGTCGGGATTCTCCATTTCGTCGGCTGATCAATGGGGTTTCCGATTGTGGGGAAGCCCCACTCGGGAAACTCCCGGGCTGCCAGCAAAACAGAGCATCCCAACGGCGGAGAATCCAGCCCAATGTCTCCAGTCAGAATCATGAGGCCATCAAGGCCTGTATAAAAGATGTTTCCTTTTCGTTGCCACATCCAGATTCTCAATTATACCATGTAAACAACTGCTCAGATACGGTAATGTACCAAGTCTCACATATTTTGAAAAAAGTGTGATTCCTGCCACCAGCTTGGGTCAATGGTGAATAATTGGCTATGAAACCCAACACAGCTGACACTGAGATTCAGGGTGTGAATGAATGAAAACCATTCTTAGTGTCACATTGGGGTGTGGGAACACAGGATGCCATCCACCAATTCAACATCCACTCCCTCCACGACCAATGCATAGTGGCAGCTGTGTGTACTATCCACAAGATGCATTGCAGAAACAAACCAAGGCTCCCTTGACAGCATCTACCAAACCTACAACATCTACCACCTGGAAGGACAACGGCAACAGATGTATGGGGACGCCACTAGCTGCAATTTCCCCTCCAAGCCACACACCATCCTCATTTGGAACTATATCACCGATCCTTCACAGTTCCCGGAACTTTCTCCCTAACAACATCGTCGGGTGTACCTACACCACATGGACTGTGCGGTTCACGAAGTTGGCTCACTACCACTTTCTCAAGGGCAATAAAGGATGCTGGCCCTTCCAGCAATACTCATGTTCTGTGAAAGAATTAGAAAGAATTCAAACAACAATTCAATTGGCTCTAAGGTGCTTCAGGACATCCTGAGATTGTCAAAGGTGCTATATAGATGCAAGTCTTTTTTTTTGCTCATAAATGAATGCAAATTGTAAGGTTCCATGAAATCAATGGGACCCTGTTTGAATTCTAACCTGGTCGAATATGTAAGGAACGTATATAGCCGGCGGTCATTGAGCTGTGGAGAGACCACCAAGGGAAATTAAAAATTTGTTGGGTCAGAAGAAGCAAAAATGCTCTCCTGTGTCACAGAAAGGTAAGTCCCTGTGACTTACCTGTTCACAGATAACATTGGTGCTGGCTACTGGTCTACAGCAACCCAAACCCTTTGTCCCATCTCCTGGCCCATTAGAGCTTCCACATGTCATGTGGCCTGTAAGTTAAGATAAATTCTGCCTCTATAAGTCCATTATGCATTTGCCCAGCACAGCCGGACACACATCCCCAACCCCAACCTCACAAGTTAAGATACACCCAAAATTTGCTTTTCTTCAAATGACGTTTGGGAATAACAATTCTTCTACCTGTCATAGTTAAGAGTTTGTTAATGTGTTTAAGTAAAATTTGCCATTGCTTGTCATTTCAACAAAGTTTATAAGCTGTTTACTTCAAGGATTAACTCCTTTGTTAAAATAGCACTGTAATAAATTCTACCTGGACTGTTAATCCCAGATTGCAATGCAAATCCTGTCTGCTGTTCAGTTTCAAAGGTGCGCAATCGGACTTGGGTACCGTAAAAACTTCATGACATCAACACTGCTTATAAAGCTCCTCCACCTAACACTGAAAGGCTTTGTAAAACCCAAGCAAAGGCACTTTCTTCTGGTACTTAGTCAATTTGTTGTAGATTTGCATACAACTTTCTCAGTCAGCCTGGGAAGTTGGTTTTACAATTTTCCTTTTGATTTCCAGTTGGATGTCGCTTCTCGGGATAATGCAGCAAATGTTTTTAATTGCCGGTAAACTTAAACACGGAATTACAGTGATTGCTATATGATTCAGTTTTAAATGGTACCAAGATTGGAAACTTCCGTCAATCACACTCAGTGTTTGCAGGAGGCCATTTCCTCCGCAACGTTGGGCTAGTTCTTCCCCTCATGACACTTTGGTGAACTGCAATTACAGTACTCAAAAGTCCTAGTGCCAACTTAGTGCCCAATTACACAAATAGCAGAAGCACGACGCATAATAAATTTGCAAGTATGTGGAACTCGCAACACTTCTCAACCATCACAAAATCGTAGCCACCCAGGCCTCAGCTGTAGCAGTGAAATCTGATATCCTCACATTATATGCAGGCTCCCACTTTCTTTATCTACAATAAAGAGCAATGTTTGTTATTTAGTTGGAAACCTTTGTCCAGTCTATAGGCAAGAATTTCTTCATCACAGTTTCCTCCCAAAACAGTTCTTTATCTCACTTACTCCAAATAGATCATTGTTACAAGTTATGGCAGAAGATTGGATGAATCCTGTGGAATTTTAGGGCCAGTCTTCATTCCATGCATATTCCTAATTGTAAAGAGTTCCAAATCTGGATAGGTTTACCTATCCACTCTCTAGAGGCTGTTTAGCACAGGGCTAAATCACTGGCTTTGAAAGCAGACCAAGCAGGCCAGCAGCATGGTTCGATTCCCGTAACAGCCTCCCTGAACAGGTGCCGGAATGTGGCGACTAGGGGCTTTTCACAGTAACTTCATTGAAGCCTACTCGTGACAATAAGCGATTTTCATTTCATTTCATTTCCTGATACATGAGCATTATGTGCACCTTTGTTCTTTGGTCAAATTGATGGGAGACTGTGTTTATTTTCTCAATGACCGCGATCGAGGCATTTGAGTTTAAGCATTAACAGGAGCGTGCCCATCCCCGGGGCAGGATTCAGGGAATCATTATTAAAAGGGGAACTTTCTCCAAATCACTCCTCATATCTATTCCTCTTGCGACCAAAAAAGGCCCTCCCCTCTCGTGGATAATGCTCCTTTAACAACTACTGCTTTGCTGGATTCTTCATTTCCTGCTTTACACTGCCATTACTCATTTCACACATTCAGGGATCCGATTGAAATGAGTGCAAAATCCAACAAGGTCAGCCCTCCTGGCTCCTAGCCTGAACCGACGCACACTCACAGCAGAGCTACCAACTATTTGTCCAAGCATTCTCTAATGATGGGTGTTAAATATGGCAGTGGTACAACACAGGTGGTAGCAGATCAGCTGCTTGTTGTACCATGTGCATCCCCTTACCCGCAACCCAGCCCCTGCCAACTCCAACCCCCTCCCCACCCAAAACACCCTCTCCCCCTGCCTTCCCTCCCAATTACTATATACCACACATCAACATCCTGGTGTCTGAACATCAAAAGGTTTCAGATGGTTTTGAAAGATTTTGGGCAGGATTCTCCGTTTCTGAGACAAAGTGTTGATGCCAACGCAGAATTTGTGGACGTCCACGACAGCAAAACTGACACTGCACCTGGACCGAATCCGCTACTGTTAAGGGGCTAGCACTGGAGCCACGTGGAACACAATCGATTCTAATGAAAAATGGCACTGAATTCGCCGGATTTGCGATTGACACTCAGGAGGCTGACAAGCTGCAGCCACATATACACACTTCACTCCCCGCACACACCATCCCAGCCAACAAGATGGCAGCGAGGACAGCAGCCCCAAAATTCACGGATGCCAAGCTGGAGACTCTCCTGGACCACAAAACTACAAGAGCATAAGACATAGGAACAGAATTAGGCCACCTGACCCATCGAGGCCACTCCGTCATTCAATCATGGCTGATATTTTTCTCATCCCCATTCTCCAATCACCCATTCGGGGGCAAAGAGGTCCACAGATTTACTACCCTCTGGCTGAAGAAATTCCTCCTCATCTATGTTTTAAAGGACCATCCCTTTAGTCTCAGATTGTGTCCTCTGGTTCTCGTTTTTCCTACAAGTGGAAACATCCTCTCCATATCCACTCTTTCAAGGCCTCACAGTATCTTGTAAGTTACAATAAGATCCACCCTCATCGTTCTAAACTTCAGTGAGTACAGACCAAAAGATCTCAATTGTTCCTCATATGACAAGCTCTTCATTCTCGGGATCATTCTTGTGAACCTCCTCTGGACTCTTTCCAAGGCCAGCACACCTTTCCTTAGATAAGGGGCCCAAAACAGCTTACAATATTCCAAATGATGTCTGACCAGAGCCTTATACAGCCTCAGAAGTATATCCCTGGTCTTGTATTCTAGCTCTCTCGACATGAATGCGAACATTGCATTTACCTTCCTAACTGCGGACTGAACCTGCACGCTAACCTTAAGAGAGTCTTAAACAAGGACTCCCAAGTCCCTTTGTGCTTCTGATTTCCTAAGCATTTCACCATTTAGAAAATAGTCTATGTCTCTATTCCTCCTTCCAAAGTGCATAACCTCACACTTTTCCACATTGTATTTCATTTGCCACTTCATTGCCCACTCTCCTAGCCTTCCAAGTCTTTCTGAAGCCCCCCCCCCCCACCCCTGCTTCCTCAATACTACCTGTCCATCTACATATCTTTGTATCATCTGCAAACTTCGCAGCATGCCTTCAGTTCCTTCTTCCAGATCATTCATGTATATTGTGAAAAGTTGTGGTTCCAGCACAGACCCCTGAGGCACACCACTAGTCACTGGCTGTCATGCTGCCATTCTCTTCCTTCTGCCAGTCAGCCAATCCTCTATCCATGCTAGGACCTTACCCTTAACACCATGTATTTAACACTCTCCTATGCGGCACCTTGTCAAATGCCTTCTGGAAATCTAAATAAATCACATCCACTGGTTCTCCTTTGTCTAACTTCCTTGTTAACTCTTCAAAGAACTTGAACAGATTTGTCAGACATGACCTTGATGAAGCCTAGCTGCCTCAGTCCTATTTTATCATGCACTTCCAAGTACTCCGCGATTTCATTTTAATAATGGACTCTAAAATCTTACCAATGATCAAAGTCAGGCTAATCGGCCTATAATTTCCCATCTTCTGTCTCTTTCCATTTTTAAACAGTGGTGTTACATCAGCCACTTTTTAGTCCTCTGCCTCAGTGATTCCTGAAAGATCACCACCAATGCCTCCACAATCTCCTCAACTAGCTCCTTTAGAACCCTGGGGTGTAGTCCATCCGGTCAGGGTGATGTATCCACCTTCGGATCTTTCAGTTTCCCCAGAACCTTTTCCTTAGTGCTGACCATTACACTCACCTCTGCCCCCTGATTCTCCTGGAGCTCTGGCATCCTACTGGTGCCTTCCACTGTGAAGACTGATGCAAAGTAACTATTCAGTTCCTCTGCCATTTCTTTGTTTCCTATTATTACTTCTCCAGCCACATTTTCCAGTGGTTCAATGTCTATTTTTGCCTCTCTCTACCTTTTATATATTAAAAAATACTCTTCCTATCTTCTTTTATATTACTAGCTAGCTTGCAAACATATTTCACCTTCTTATTGCTTTTTTAGTTGTCCTCTGCTTGCTTTTAAAGGCTTCCCAATCCTCCGGCTTCCCACTAATACTCGGCACTTTGTGTGCTTTTTCTTTTGCTTTATGCTGTCCTTGACTTCCCTCGACAGCCATGGATGCCATGTCCTCCCCTTAGCATGTTTCCTTCTCTTTGGGATAAAGTTCTGCTTTGCCTCCCGAATAACCCCCAAAAACTCCTGCCATTGTTGTTCCACTGTCTTCCCTGCTGGGTTCCTTTCCCAATCAACTCTGGCCAGCTCCTCCCTCATATCTTTGTAATTACCCTTGTTTAATTGTGATACTGTTACATCTGATTCCAGCTTCTCCTTCTCAAACTGCAGGGTAAATTCTATCATATTGTGGTCACTGCTCCCTCAGGGTTCCTTCACCTTAAGTTCCAAATCAAGTCGGCTTCATTACACATCACTAAATCCAAAGTTGCCTGTTCCATAGCAGGCTCTGTCACAAGCTGCTCCAAAAAAACATCTTTTAGACATTCCACAAATTCCTTTTCTCGGGATCCACTACCAATCTGATTTTTCCATCCATCTGCATATTGAAATCTCCCATGATTATTATTTTACATGTTTTTTCTATCTCCAGATTTATTTTCTGCCCCACATCCTGACCACTGCTAGGGGGCCTGTACATAACTCCCATTAGGATCTTTTTTACCTGTGCGATTCCTCAACTCTACCCACAGACATTCTATGCCTTCTGATCGTATATCGCTCCTTGTTATCGATTTAACTTAATTCCTTACTCAAAATGCAACCCTGCCCCCTTTGCCCATCTGTCTGTCCTTTCGATAGGACATATATCCTTGTATATTTAGATCCCAGCCCTGATCCCCTTGCAGCCACGTCTTTGTGATGCCCACAACATCGTATCAGCCAATTTCAATGTGCGCAACAAGCTCATTTACCTTGTTCCGTATACTGCGCGCATTAAAGTACAACACCCTCAGTCCTGCATTGACTACCTCCCTTCTCACACTTGTCACCTTTTATGCTCTGACTGAGGGCGATGTTGTTCTTTTATTTTGGTTCTCTATTTCCTCTTCAGTTATTACACCTTCTGAGCTCACATTCTGGTTCCCACCAACCTGCCATATTAGTTTAAATCCTCCCGAGAGAGTCCAGCAAACCCCCCAGCCAGGATATTGGTGCACCTCCAGTTTAGATGCAACCTGTCCTTCTTGTACAGGTTCTACCTGCCTCGGAGGAGATCCCAATAGTCCAGAAATCTGAAACCCTCCCTCCAACACCTCCAGTTTAGCCACGTGTATGGCTGAACTATCCTCCTATTTCTAGCCTCACTGGCACATGGCACAGGGAGTAATCCTGAGATTACAACCCTAGAGGTCCTGCTATTTAGCTTACTGACTAACTCCCTGAACTCCTCCTGCAGGACCTCATCACTCTTGCTGCCTATGCCATTAGTAGCGATATGTACTATGAACTCTGGTTGTTCATTCTCTCCCTTCAGGATGTCCTGTGTTCGTTCGCGGTGGAGGAGAGATCTGGGAAGGAGGCGGTCAGCTGCTGCTGTTCGCCATGCCTGGGCGTAGGTGGCAGAGGCGGTCAGCACCGTGGGCAACATTGTCCGGACCGGCTAGCAGTGCCAGATGAAAACTGCACAACCTCCTCAGGACAGACAGGGTGAGTCGGCAGCACTGTGCTCCTCGCACCAACCCCTGTCCCACACATTCGAGACCCTACACCTCCCCCAACCCGGAAACTGTGCGAACCCCCACCCTGCACCAGATGGCGGCACCCATACCGGCTCCCATGACCGGGTGCCCTGGCGACTGAGGCCACCGGCTACCCAACCCCTGGGCTGCATGCGTTGGACTGTCTAACGCTGTCATTCCCTCGGGCGCCCCAAGGGAGGAGGAGGTGATGGGACCCGTGATGGTGACTCCTGCAGGGGTGGTGCCAGAACACCACAGCACCTTGGACTCCCCCCCCCCCAACCCCGCTCCTGGTGCATTTGGTGGGCAGAAAAGAACAAAGAACAAAGAACGAAGAACAAAAACAAGTACAGCACAGGAACAGGCCCTTCGGCCCTCCAAGCATGTGCCGACCATGCTGCACGTCAAAACTAAAATCTTCTGCACTTCCCATCCTATTCATGTATTTGTCAAGATGTCCCTTAAATGTCACTATTGTTCCTGCTTCCACCACCTCGTCCGACAGCAAGTTCCAGGCACCTACCACCCTCTGTGTAAAAAACGTGCCTCGTACATCTCCTCTAAACCTTGCCCCTCGCACCTTAAACCTATACGCCCTAGTAATTGACCCCTCTACCCTGGGGAAAAGCCTCTGACTATCCATTCTGTCTATGCCCCTCATAGTTTTGTAGACCTCTATCAGGTCGCCCCTCAACCTCCGTCGTTCCAGTGAGAACAAACCAAATTTATTCAACCACTCCTCATAGCTAATGCCCTCCATACCAAGCAACATCCTGGTAAATCTCTTCAGCACCCATTCTAAAGCCTCCACATCCTTCTGGTAGTGTGGCGACCAGAATTGAACACTATACTCCAAGTGTGGCCTAACTAAGGCTCTATACAGCTGCAACATGACTTGCCAATTCTTATACTCAGTGCCCCGGCCAATGAAGACAAGAATGCCGTATGCCTTCTTGACTACCTTCTCCACCTGTGTTGCCCCTTTCCTGTGGACCTGTACACCTAGATCTCTCTGACTGTCAATACTCTTGAATGTTCTACCATTCACTGTATATTCCCTACCTGCATTAGACCTTCCAAAATGCATTACCTCACATTTGTCCGGATTAAACCCCATCTCTCCGCCCAAGTCTCTAAACAATCTAAATCCTGCTGTATCCTTTGACAGTCCCCATCGTTATCCGTAATTCCACCAACCTTTGTGTCGTCTGCAAACTTACTAATCAGACCAGTTAGTTTTCCTCCAAATCATTTATAAATACTACGAACAGCAAAGGTCCCAGCACTAATCCCTGCAGAACACCTAGTCACAGCCCTCCAATCAGAAAAACACCCTTCAATTGCTACTGTCTGCCTTCTATGACCTAGCCAGTTCCGTATCCATCTTGCCAGCTCACCCCTGATCCCGTGTGACTTCACCTTTTGTACAAGTCTGCCATGTGGGACCTTGTCAAAGTCCTTACTGAAGTCCATATAGACAACATCAACTGCCCTACCTGCATCAATTATCTTTGTGACCTCTTCGAAAACTCGATCAAGTTAGTGAGACACGACCTCCCTTTCTCAAAACCGTGCTTACTCTCGCTAATACGTCCATTTGCTTCCAAAGGAAAGTAGATCCTGTCTCGAAGAATTCTCTCCAGTAATTTCCCTATCACTGATGTAAGGCTCACTGGCCTGTAGTTCCCTGGATTATCCTTGCTACACTTCTTAAACAAAGGAACAACATTGGCTATTCTCCAGTCCTCCGGGACATCACCTGAAGACAGTGAGGATCCAAAGATTTCTGTCAAGGCCTCAGCAATTTCCTCTCTAGCCTCCTTCAGTATTCTGGGGTAGATCCCATCAGGCCCTGGGGACTTATCTACCTTAATATTTTTCAAGACGCCCAACACCTCGTCTTTTTGGATCTCGGTGTGACCCAGGCTATCTACACACCCTTCTCCAGACTCAACATTCACCAATTCCTTCTCTTTGGTGAATACTGATGCAAAGTATTCATTTAGTACCTTGCCCATTTCCTCTGGCTCCACACATAGATTCCCTTGCCTGTCCTTCAGTGGGCCAACCCTTTCCCTGGCTACCCTCTTGCTTTTGATGTATGTGTAAAAAGCCTTGGGATTTTCCATAACCCTATTTGCCAATGACTTTTCGTGACCCTTTTTCACCCTCCTGACTCCTTGCTTAAGTTCCTTCCTACTTTCCTTATATTCCACACAGGCTTTGTCTGTTTCCAGCCTTCTAGCCCTGACAAATGCCTCCTTTTTCTTTTTAACGAGGCCTACAATATCTCTCGTTATCCAAGGTTCCCGAAATTTGCCGTATTTATCCTTCTTCCGCACAGGAACATGTCAGTTCTGAATTCCTTTCAACTGACATTTGAAAGCCTCCCACATGTCAGATGTTGATATACCCTCAAACGTCCGCCCCTAATCTAGGTTCTTCAGTTCCCGCCTAATATTGTTATAATTAGCCTTCCCCCAATTTAGCACATTCACCCGAGGACCGCTCTTATCCTTGGCCACCAGCACTTTAAAACTTACTGAATTGTGGTCACTGTTCCCAAAATGCTCCCCTACTGAAACTTCTACCACCTGGCCGGGCTCATTCCCGAGTACCAGGTCCAGTACAGCCCATTCCCTAGTTGGACTATCTACATATTGTTTTAAGCCCTCCTGGATGCTCCTTACAAACCCTGCCCCATCCAAGCCCCTAGCAGTAAGTGAGTCCCAGTCAATATTGGGGAAGTTGAAGTCTCCCATCACAACAGCCCTGTTGCTTTTTTACTGCTTTCCAAAATCTGTCTACCTATCTGCTCCTCTATCTCCCGCTGGCTGTTGGGGGGCCTGTAGTAAACCCTCAACATTGTGACTGCATCCTTCTTACTCCTGATCTTTACCCATATAGCCTCGCTGCCCTCTGAGGTGTCCTCCCGTAGTACAGCTGTGATATTCTCCCTAACCAGTAGCGCAACTCCGACACCTCTTTTACATCCTCCTCTATCCCACCTGAAACACCTAAATCCTGGAACGTTTAGCTGCCAATCCTGTCATTCCCTCAACCAGGTCTCTGTAATAGCAACAACATCATAGTTCCAAGTACTAATCCAAGCTATAAGTTCATCTGCCTTACCCGTTATACTTCTTGCATTAAAACATATGCACTTCAGGCCACCAGACCCGCTGTTTTGAAAATGAAAAATGAAAATTGCTTATTGTCACGAGTAGGCTTCAATGAAGTTACTGTGAAAAGCCCCTAGTCGCCACATTCCGGCGCCTGTCCGGGGAGGCTGGTACGGGAATCGAACCATGCTGCTGGCCTGCTTGGTCTGCTTTAAAAGCCAGTGATTTAGCCTGGTGAACTAAACCAGCCCCTAATGTTTTCAGCAACATCTCCCTGTCTGCTCTTCCTCAGAGACATACTGGCCCGATTCCCGAGTTCTCCCTCATTGTTTTCACCTTCTGACCTATTGCTTCGGTGCCCACCCCCTGTTCGAGAGGGGGACAACCACAGGGGATTCCTGCACTGACTGCCTACCTCTTCTGGTGGTCACCCATCTCTCTGCCTGCAACTTGGGTGTGACCACATTTCTATAACTCCTATCTATGACACTTTCCGCCACCTGCATGCTTCTAAGTGCATCCAATTGCTGCTCCAACCGAACCACGCGGTCTGTGAGGAGCTGCCATTGGTTACACTTGCTGCAGATGTAGTCGACCGGAATGCTGGAAGCGTCACAGATCTGCCACATCTCACAGTTGGAGCACTGCACCCCGCTGAGTAACATTTCAGCACTAATTAATTAATTTAAAATAAACACTTGAATCATTGTTGGATTGAATTACAATTAACTATATGTCCCTGACGCTAGATGATTTTTACTGTAAAATTAAATGCTAAATACCGATCACTGCCCTCAGGTTTAATTACTCCACTGTCTAGTTAATAAATTAGATTTGTTTTGCAATATTATTTTTGTTTTCAAATTTAACAGATTCCCAACCAGCCAATCAGGTCACAGCTTTACTGTGATGTCACTTCAGGGGTGGAATTCTCCAACCCCCCCCCGGGGCCGGCGTCAATCCCGCCCCCACTGTGTCCCAAATTCTCCACCACCCGGGAATCAGCGGGGGTGGGAATCGCGCCTCGCCGGTCGGCGGGCCCCCCGCGGCGATTCTCCGGCCCGCGATGGGCCGAAGTCCCACCGCTGACTGGCCTTTCCCGCCGGCATGGATTAAACCACCTCTGGTGCTGGTGGGATTGGCGGTGCGGGCAGGCGCCGGGGTCCTGGGGGGGGTGCGGGCCGATTTGGTCCCAGGGGGTGCCCCCACAGTGGCCTGGCCCACAATCGGGGCCCACCAATCGGCGGGCGGGCCTGTGACGTGGGGGCACTCTTTTTCTTCCACCTTCACCATGGTCTCCACCATGGCAGAGGCGGAAGAGACCCCCTCCCGTGCCCATGCGCCGGGATGATGTCAGCAGTCGCTGATGCTCCGGCAGGTGGGGCGCCAAAGGCCGTTCGCGCCGGCCGGCGGAGTGGAGACCACTCCGGCGCAGACCATCCCCTAAAGGTGCCGGAGTGGTTCAGGCCACTCCGTTCCGACGGGACCCCCCGCCCCGCCCGGTAGGGGAGAATCCCGGCCCAGTTTTCCCCCTCACACATTTTGAAAAGGTAATAAAAACCACTTACCTTCCCAGGATGCTCTCTGTTTCTCTCCCTGCAGATTAACACTTACAGGCCAGAAGAAAGAGAACAAAACGGTAGGGAAAAAGCACCTTCTCCCACTCTGCACCGAATTACCTCACTGCACCAAATTACCAAGTTCCAATTCCCACTCTGATTGTGTCTCACGCACTCAAGATGTGTCTCCTTCACCTGCGCAAAGCTTACTGAGTACACTTCTGTCTGTCTTTTATACAGACGTCAGCTAACCAGGGTGACTCACACGACTTAAGCTTCAAACAGAAGAATACAATGTGCACCCTTGTGCAGGGGAGGTGGATTGCTCACACTAAATTGCCCCTTAATTGGAACAAAAATTAAAAAAATTAAAAATGTCTCCTGGGCCGCACTCAGAACCCAGGTTCAGGTAAAACACAGGGCACGGATTGCCACTCTAAGGACGTGCAGGCCCAATACAATTGTGTTTTATTGCAGTTGGTGAGGTCAACACATTCCTCCTGCACTATGTTATGTGCTTTCTTCAAAGAAGAAAATTAAGTCAGTGAAATTGGGACAAAATAACTTTGTGGTTTGGGAATCCAAAGCATAGCAGAATTGCCAACCTTGCTTTCAGATGCAAGCTCATTAAATTAAAATAATCCTATTGTGGAATCAAACTAACTTTGGAAAAGAAACAAACATTTATGTAAAAATTGGTAGATTATTACCAGCTGCTTTATGCTTAACTATTAATCCAATGGGAATTTAAGTGGAATATTTGAGAAAGAGATGGAACACCAAATGAAAAGATTTAAAAAGGAAATCAATAGCATTCAAGAGAAATATGTTCTCTAAAAAAAAGCCAAAATTAGTTAATAATAGGGCAGCATGGATGAATAAAGTGATGAGGTGAAAACAAACTAAAGAAAGTCAGACTAAAGAGAGGTAATAAAGGAGTGAATAACAGGGTCAGGAAAGAAGTTAGAAAATAGCAGCACGGTAGCATAGTGGTCAGCACAATTGCTTCACAGATCCAGGGTCCCAGGTTCGATTCCCGGCTTGGGACACTGTCTGTGCGGAATCTGCATGTTTCCCCCGTGTGTGTGTCGGTTTCCTCCGGGTGCTCCGGTTTCCTACCACAATCCAAAGATGTGCAGGTTGGCCATGCTAAATTGCCCTTGATGTCCAAAATTGCCCTTCGTGTTGAGTGGGGTTATGGGGATAGGCTGGAGGTGTGGTCTTGGGTAGGGTGCTCTTTCCAAGGCCGAATGGCCTCCTTCTGCACTGTAAATTCTATGAATACAAAAAGGGTTAGGAAATTTTTTAAAAACTAGGAAAGCAATTACAAAATAAAATTACTAAAGAATATGATTAAAAGATTAACAAAACAAAGAAAATGAAGATAGGGATGGAAGCCATGGAGTAATTCTTTTTTAAAATAAGTTTAGAGTACCCAATTCATTTTTCCAATTAAGAGGCAATTTAGCGTGTCCAATTCACCTACCCTGCACATCTTTGGGCTTTGGGGGCGAAACCCACGCAAACACGGGGAGAATGTGCAAACTCCGCACGGACAGTGACCCAGGGCCATGATCGAACCTGGGATCTCGGTGCCATGAGGCAGCGGTACTAACCACTGCGCCACCGTGCTGCCCTCACCATGAAGTAATTCATTAAATAAACCCACAGGTTATAGCAGTAAAATGGCATAGTATAGAACGACATTAATCCATTTTTGCACCAGAGTCAGGTCCTATCAATAGCGGTTACTGACCACCTCTGCCACCTTCATCCAGGCTCTTTTGGTCATATGGGGGGCAGGCCTTCTCTTACTATCCTGCAGGAGGAGAACCTCCTGCCATTCACTAACAGCCTGGAGGAGGACTTGCAGAACACATAATCAAACCATTGGTCGGTCTATTCAGGCTCCTTTCCCACTGCTGATGGATGATATTTCTGGTTGTCTCTCTATGATCCATGAAGCCCCTCTCCTCAGTTTGCAAAGCCACAATTCCCTCCAGTGCTGTGGAGCAAGCATCGGACCTCACTGCCTTACTTCTGTATTCTCTCTGGCCTTCTCCTCCTTCAGTTCCCCTACCTTTGCGCTGACTGACACTGCTGCCAAGCTTTTAAACCTCCCCTTGTCAATGTTTCCTGCCCCAAAGTCTGCCCCTATCACTGCCTCCAGGCCAGCCCTGAACCTCTCTGAAGTTGACATTCCTGATGCTGGCCACAGCCAGTGCATGATTGTGGTCAGATGCCAGAACTGGGTGGAAGCAAACATTACACCCCTTACAATTCCGCCCACAGGTCCTTCACACCGAGTGTCCGATTCTTCCCCTAGAAACCACAAATATAACAAAGGACAATCAACATAGATTAGAAAAGGGAAGGTTTTTGCTAAACCAATTTTATTGAAATATTTAAAGAAACAGTCAGAGTAGTTAAAAGTAATGCAGTGGAGGTTATATACATAGATTTTCAAAAAATCTTCAAAAAGGTACCACAGTTGTACTTAATGGTAGACTCATGAATTAAGTTCAGAGCATGTAGAGTCCAAGATAAGTAACAGAATGGATGGCAAATTAAAAAAAACATCAAGCAGAGAGTTGATTTATAGGTAGTGTCAGGGTCCTTCTTGTTTATTCCTTGCTAATTCCAATATTTCCCTATTCTTTTATTTTTGCTGTTACATTTTTGATCAATGGATGATTTGTGAACATGTGTCTTTAAGGCAGCCATTATCTTTAATTCAAGCAGAAGAAAGCAGGGGCCTGTGCCTTTAATTCAAATCGAAGATTCTGGAGGGCTCTGCTGTTTTAGGCTGATGATCGCAGATTGGATGGCATCAGTGGTGACTCGGTTTGAATGATTTGGCTCGTGGCCAATGAGCTATCTAAAATACTGTGCTCTGCTTGGTAACAGGTGGTGACTGGATCTGATACCACTGGAATGTTTTCAGAGTCACGAGGTTCCAGTTTGGTTTCTGCAGCCTGGATGGAGGGTTTCAACTAACTCACTCCAAAAAGATCTAACTAATTCTCTTCAGAAGGCCCTGTGAGTGCTGGCACGCTCTCCAGCAAGTCTGGGCATTGCTCTCTGGAGGCTGAAGAGGCCTGAAGTGAAATAAGGTGTCTCAAGAAAGAAATAGGCCTGAATGTGAACCTTGAGCTGAAGGCTCAGTTTGATAAGAACTGAAGTGTCTCTCCAGAAGGCCCGCTGTCTAAGTACTGACTTTTCTAGCCTGTTGGGATCCTGAATGAATAACTGACTCTCCAAAGAAGCCCGTTACCAGCTGTAAACAGAAACCTTAATCAGCTAGCATACTAAAGAACCACCATTTGAAGCAAAGACGCTTATCTTTTGACTTTCATCCTTATTATTTTTATCCCTTTCTAACCCTATGTGTTTTTTTGTCTTATGTGTGTCATTAGAGGCTGGAACAGTTAAAGTGTATTTATTTCATGCCATGATAGATCTTGGTATAAATAAACAGTGATTGTATTTATTTCATGTCATGATAGATCTTGGTATAAATAAACAGTGATTGTATTTATTTCATGTCATGATAGATCTTGGTATAAATAAACAGTGATTGTGTTTCAACTTACAAACCTGGTCACTGTAATCATTTGGCAGCTAAGGGCCAAACACTTTGGAACTTTTGTGAGAAATATTGGTTAATTCACTTCTGTTTTGACACCAGGGCATGTAGGTCTGGAATTGACTGCTCATTGCCCAGGGTGGTGTAACAGTAGTTATTCAAACAAGTGGAAGACTTGAACTGGTATTCCATTGGGGTCAGTGCTGGGAACTGTATTATTCACAATTGACACACATTTGAATTTGGAAGTAGGAATACAATATCAAAATGTGCGAGTGACATCACACTAGTTGCGGAACACATAAGTTTGTATTGAGGCAGAACGCAGCACACAATACAAGAAGACTGGGCTTGTGAAATGTAAATAAATTTAAATATAAACAAGTGTGAGGTGATGCAGTTTGATGTGAGCAATAAACGTTTATTTATTCCGAGGAAAATGCTGTCTACATTACGTCGAAGCACAGATTAACTCATCATAAAATGTAGAAGTATGAATTAGCAAGGTGAAACAAGTGCAAGCAAGATGGAGTTCACCATTAGGAAAAAAAACAAGTTTAAAAGCAGACAAGTTATATAGAATCTTATTTGGACCACACTTAAACTTCTGTGCATAGTTCTGGGGCCGAATTCTCCGTCGGCCGATGCCGGAATTGGGAAACGTGATTGGGGCGGAGAATCGGTTCGGATGCCAAAATCACAGCGGGCACCGGTTTCATGCAATTCTCCATCACCTTGACAATGGCGTCAATGTGTTCCAGAACACACATACAGTAAATGTGTTGGTATATCATTTGCGGGCCCGACCTGGTTTTTCCACGTTTTTCCGCGTCCAATGGGCCAAATTCCTGATGGCGACGTTCACTTATGCTTTTAAAAATCGTGAAACAGGCGCCATGGCTGCTGAGGGGGAGAGAGGGGGTACGGAAAGTGTCAAATATCGCCATAGCTTACTGATAGTCGCTGCCCTGGGGTTGACAAGAAGGTGGGCTGTGTGGTCGGGGTGGACGGTCATGGAACACCATTGCCATAGCCTACAGGGCAGCCGCGCAGCTGCGCACTCCATTGATTGCCCACTGTGAACTTAGGGCCACGGGTCGTATGGGTCGTATCCCCCAGATCACCCCCCTAGCTGCCCTCTGGCCCCAGTCAACCCATCAGCAGGATGGCCGTGCTCCAGCGCAACCTGCGCCATCCTGTTGGCTGGGAAGGTGTGTGCGGGGAGTGAAGTCTGTATACACGGCTGCAGCTTGTCAGCCTCCTGAGTGTCGATCACGAATCCGTCCAATCCACCACCGTTTATTTCGGGAATTGATTGTGTTCCACGTGGCGCCGGAGCTAGCCCGTTAACAGTCGCTGAATTGGTCTACGCGCGACGCCGGTTTTGCTGTCGTGGAATTCCGCGATTCCTGCCCTGGAGGCAACACTTAGTCTCGGGAACGGAGAATCCAGCCGCTGGTCTCCAAACAACAAAATATGAAAGCCCTGGCGAAAGTACAGAAAAGGTTAACAAGGATGTTCCAGAACTGAGGGTGCATACAGGGAGGAGTGAACAGACTGGAGTTCTTTCCTCTAATAAAAGGAAGGCTAAGAAACAACCTGATAGAGGTTTATAAAATTATGAAAGGGTTCGATAGCATAGATGTAGAGAAATTTCTACTTGTAAAGCAGTCAATAACTAGGGATTATAAAGATGTTCATTACTCAATCCAATAAGGAATTCAGGAGAAATAGCTTCACTCACAAAGGGTCCCGCAAGAACATAAATAGGGGTGTGATTGGCAATGGGGAGAGTGCAGCAAGTCTGAGAGGCGAAGTGAAGAGTTAGGAATTATGAAGATGTAGTGAGGGTTGCACAAGGTGGTGTTTGTGTGGACAAGTTAGCAGTCCATTCTACCTCAGCCCCAATTTTTATTCCCATTAATTAAAATTGGGAGAGCTTTATAGGAGCAGTTTACACACTGTCACCTGTTATACTCTATCTTACAAAGTCAAGATTTCACCCATTCCTGCCAGGAGCAGAATTCCCTGGGAAAGTATCACCAAAATTTGCTTGGGACACAGTGTTGACTCTTATCATTCTTATCACATTTCTATTATGTTTTACCCACTGCAAATTTAGGGTGAGACAGTGGCGCAGGGGTATTATCGCTTGACTATTAATCCAGAGACCTACAGTCGTGCTCTGGGGACTCAGGTTCAAATCCCACCCTGACAGATGGTGAAATTTGAATTCAATAAAAGATAAGCCAGAAATTAAAAGTCTAAAAGTGACCATTGTGGTTCATTAATGCCCTTTTGGGAAGAATTTGGGGGGGGGGGGGGGGGCTCACAGCTCCAGGGTCCCGGGTTCAATTCTGGCCTCGGAGACTGTCTATGTGGAGTTTGCACTTACTCCCCGTGTCTGTGTGGATTTCCTCCTGGTGCTCCGTCTTCCTCCCACAGTCCAAAGTGCAGCTTAGGTGGATTGGCCTCACTAAATCGCATCTTTGTATACAAAAGGTATAGGTGAGCTTACTGGGTTACAGGGATAGGGTGGACGCGTGGGCTTAAGTATGGTGTTCTTTCGATGGACCGAATGGCCTCCTTATGCTATATATTCTATGATTCTTTGAAAATCCGTGTCTTCCCCTGGTCTGGCCTACATGTGACACCAGACCCACGGTAATATGGTTGACTCTGAAATGCCCTGAGGAATGGCCAATAAATGTAAGCCCAGCAGCGACGCCCATGTCTCATGAACGAATAAAAAACATTTTTTTACCTACCTATATATTTTTTGTTACGTCAATTTTACTATTTTTTCCATATTTGATTAAATATCGTAATTTTAAAACTATATAATATTTTCCTTTTTGTTTTTCTGACCCTAGTATCAATTTGGGTTTCTGAATATTTTTTAATAATGGCCACGATTTAATGGAAAAGTTTCTAAGTGTGGCAGCGAGTGGGAACTGCAAACTTCCCAACGCTTGACCTGGTGAGGCCGTCACCACTATCACATGTTAATTGGTCCACTTAACAAGGCCCCACGGGGTTCATGCCGCAAACAATGATCCCGCCGGCTGATTCGCCGGAATCGTGACTACGCCTGCCAGCTCCCCGCTAACGAATGGGAGCAGCACCTAAACTACAGAGCAAACCCCATGCAGCTTGCAGTCATGGCAGGAGACCAGCCCCACGATTCAGGGATGCCAACCTAGCCAGGTTGTTGGACGTGGTCAAGGCCAGACACGATGCCCTGTTTTATCCGGGCTTGGATGTTAACCACAGGGCACCAGGTGCTGCCTGGGAGGAAGTGGCAGTGACCATCAGCTCGGGGAGCATCACCAAAAGGATCGGTACCCAGTGCCATAAGAAGACTAAAAGCCTCCACTTGACCGCATGAGTGGATTGGCACTGGCTCCTATCACCCCCCCCCCCCCCCATCGCCCCTCCAGCCACCCCCCCCCCCTCCTCCACCGACCCCCTCGCCCATCCCCTCCCCCCCAAATGAGACCATGGGCCTGGCACCACTTCCACCCAGCACCCCACCGTGCCTTAGCCCACCCATGTGCAGCAGTGCTGCCCACACCGGCCCACCATCCATTCCCCCATCAACTCTCTCGCTCCTCACCCCCCCCATACGGCCCACACACCATATACTACCCCTACCCACGCCCGCAATGAAGGAAACGTGCAGCTCATGTTGGCCCCTCCATGCCCCACAAGAGAAGTTGACCCACAGATAGGAGAGGACCCAGGTGGGCAGCGGGGCGCCAGACATCGGAATCCTTGCTCCCTACGTGGAATGGGCCCTGCAGGTCACAGGGGTCACCAAGATAGAGGTTGACGTACGGTGCAGAGGTCAGTCTCCACCAGCTACCACCGAGATGATCTGTCACACATACAGCGCAGAGACACACACCTCATTGGGCCACAGCAGTGGTGAGACCTCTGGGGCACGTTCTGGTGAGCACCACACAGTTGCAGAAGCACATCAGATGAACAAACAGGCGAGACAGCAGTCAGAGGTCTGCTGGACCCCAGGACCCAGCTGGGTCCCAGTCAGATGTTGAGTCTCTGGACCAGGTTTACCCAGAGCTGATGCAATCGATTGGGTGTGGCTGTGATATTCAGAGAGGAATGTCAGCGACACTCCAGCACCTCTGTAGCCGATTGGAGGAGTTCCAGAGGCTACAGGCACAGGAGATGGCACCAGCAATACATGGCACCAAGGCCAATACTGCTGGGGTGGTGGCCGCAGTGAAGAGCCTGGTGCATGACATCAGCAGCATGAGTGGAGGTGTCCAAGTTGATGGCCATAGCAGAGTGCCTCAACAGCATGTCCCAGTCACTGGGGGACATGTCCCGCTCCCACGTGGACCTTAATGAGGCACTGTGTAGCATGGCCCAGTTGCAGGTGGGCATTGCCAGAGTGCTCCAGAGCATGTCCCAGTAACCGAGGATCATCACCAAGGGCATCAACAGCATTCTCCAGACACTGGGGAGCTGCCAGGACTGGCAGAGCCAATTACAGAGCAGCATCCAGGCTTGATCTAGCTGCTCCTTCGCCCCGAGGTGAACCCTAGGGCCTTACTGGCACCAACTGGGAGAATGGCGCACTGGGTGACACCAGGAGCCACGCACAGAGTGGCGAAGTCGGCCACCAGCTCCCCTAAGTTACAGCCCTCTGACAATGGCGCATCTTGGAGTCAGCCCCCGGAACAGGGTGGCACGGCAGGTATGTGTCGCAAGCTAGTGGGCTGGGAGACTCTGGCCCCAGAGCCCCCAGGAGATGCTGAAGGCCAGGGAATGCGGTAGATAGCAGGTTGCCTCCACCTCTGAAGTGCATCCTGGGAACACACCTCTACGCAGCGGTAAAGCATGGAAGGCAGCTTGAGGATCACTGAGAGGGCACTAGGGGGGGAAGGGTGGTAAGGTGGGGCTGGGGTGAGGGGGACGTTTTGGGGTCTAGTGGAGGGGTTGTGAGAGGTGCAGAAGGTGGGGTGCCACCTTTGGGTACTAGGTACAGTTGGGAACACATATGTACAGCATTAAAACATGTTGCACCCAAAAAATCTGATGCCTCTGGCACTTCCACCCGGGAATTAAGGTCCTGGAATCCCCCTCGCCCCACCATCACCACCACCACCAAGGCACACCACAAGTCAGACTATGGCATAGATTGAGGAGTACCAGCGCTCATCTCAGCGGGTTAGCATCACGCCCTGCTCTCGAGAGTGACCTGCTGACAGTCCCCACACACTCCCACTCCCATCACCCCGGATTGATGTTACACAGAACTTGGGAGGGTGGGACAATTGGGGGGGAGGTGGGGGTAATGGGCAGGAGGTGCAGGGTTGGGTAAGAGAGGGGGAAGGCAGGGAGAAGGGGAAGGAGGAAGCGGAAGGGTTGGGAGGAGGGGAAGGGGGAAAGGAGAGAGAGTGCGATGATGGACAAGGCTGGCTGATCCTGAGGTCCTCGTCCTCCTCCTCGCAGATGGCCACATGATTCTCGTCTTCCACGACCAGCACATCGCCCAGCTGATACACCAGGTTGTGGAGGGCACAGCAGTCCACCATAAAGTGGGCAACCCTCTGGGAGGTGAACTCCAGTGCACCACCAGAGCGATAGAGGCATTGAATCCGCGTTTTGAGGAGTCCTATGCACCACTCAATGACAGGTCAGGTGGCCGCATGGGCCTCGTTGTGTTGGGTTTCCACATCGGTCTTTGGCCTCCGTACTGGCGGCAATAGCCAGGTCCTCAGCGGGTACCCCTTATCCCCCAATAGCCATCCGGCTATCCTGAAGTGTTCCTCGAAGAGGTAGACAACATCCAACTGCCCCAGGATGTAGCTGTCATGCACACTCCCCGGGAACCGTGAACACGTGTGCACGATCTTCAGGTGGGGATCGCACACGAGCTGGACTTTTGGGGAGTGGAACCTCTTCCTGTTGATGCTCGGCATTCCCTGAAGGCTCAGTGCATGCTGGGTGACATGTGTGCCATCTATTACTCCCTGGACCTGGGGCATCCCAGCAATGGCGGAGAATCCTGCTGCCCAAGCATCTTGTTGGGACTGCTCCATGTCAAAGTTTATATAGTTGGCTGCTCGGGAAAATAGGGCACCCGTGACTTCACAGATGCCCTTGTGGGCTGCAGCTTGTGATATCTCACACAAGTCCCCGCTCGAGCTCTGGAATGATCCTGAGGCATAAAGGTTGAGGGCTGTGGTTACCTGATGGCCACTGGGAGTGAGTATCTTTCTCCACGTAATGCCAATTCCGCGAGGACATGGCACAGGTACCACACCGTCTCATTGTTGAGGTGGAGCCTCCTGCGGTACACGTTGTCCAACATCTGTTAGAAAGACCAGCGACGCCCGTACACCTTGAGCCATGGGCGGCCTCCCCCTCTGGGTCCCTCCCTGGCCTGAAGAGCGGCTGGCTCCTCAAGGTGTGGGGCGGAGCCCTGCACATGGGCCGCCACCTTGAGCCTCTGTTGAGGCTGCTGACGCTGCCTTCTCTGACGTCTGACCACCTGGTCAGCCAGCAACACCGCAATGGCAGCTTCCGCTGGGTCCAAGATAACATTCATCCCATGTAATATCTGTAAAGAATTGGAGAGTGTGTGAGACTGGCGACCCAGTGGCGTCTTCCCCACCTCCCCCCAATCCCCTGCTATCCAACATGCCCAGCCCACACACACCCGGCTGCAGTGGGGGGCTGTGGTCACTGGACCCCACACTCTGTACCCCTGACCTGGACCGGACGCTGGTCCGCTCACCAACCCTCTGGTCGCGGAGATGTTCTCGGTGTTGGGGCCCAGCCACTGGGTGTTTGGATGTTGGCCACTGCACACATAGTGTTACTTCCTGCAATGCTCAGGCACAGTGTCCAGGCATCATGGTCTGGTTGGGATTCTTGGAAATAACCCCCACATTCTACATGGCTTGCCTACCCACGGGAATCCACTTGGGAGGTGTGAAGTGCTCAATTAACCATGAGCGCCAATTCCTAATTAGCAATAGCCTTCAGCCAAGTGGCCAGAGGCCTCCACGGTTGGTGGGAGTTAAAGGTGGTCGATGGGACAGACAGGCAGGGGATGGGGTGCCCTGTAACAGGTACACATGACCCAGGGGGTGGCATGGTGGACCTGTGAGTGTTACGACACCCAGCCCCCTCCCACTGAGTTTTGTCAGTAATAATTATTTCTCCAGTTAGATTAAATCGCACCCAAAGTGTTGCGACTGTCTAAAAGACAAATGCAGTTGTGTTTTTTTGAATTACAACAGGAATGATCACTGTAGTAGAATTACAGTTCTACTATATATCAATGTCGATCATCAAATTGCTGTGCCACACTAAGAGTTAAATCCATTTATTCTGCAATTCATTTGTCTTCTAGTGTTCCATTACTTTTATTGGCTAATGGTGGTCACCTTTGTCCCCCAGGTTTTCAGGAGTGCTCCCGTGCTGATCACTCTCATCCTGAGTTTTGTCAGTAATAATTATTTCTCCAGTTAGATTTAGCACACAATTTTTCAATATGAGCCTCATGTTAATTGTTCTTGTTTGGTGGTTTCTCACTAATGGTGCCTGGCTGCTTGTTCTCATCTGTGGTGTCTCTTTGTCAGTGATTCACTGATAGCTGTCTCACTGTAACCTGTGAGACAGGAAGAACCAGTGAATCATTCAGTTTTTAAAAAGCCATGAAACAAGAGCAATCAGCACATCACTGTTTGAGAAAATGTGCCGTAATCTTAATTATCACTGCCAACCGCAGCAGATTGGAGTGTTGTTTCTTTTAAATCCAGTATTCTAGCATCTAAAGGCTGCACCTGAACAGTTTCACCTACTGACCAGTTTGCAGCATCACCAGTTTTCAGTTTTGTTTTAACTGAAGGCTTGTTGATCGCAGAACACTCACTTGGTTATATGTTGCAATGAAGGTACACAAAAGAACGGTGTTGAGGAACAGCACGGTTAAAACAGTTATGAAACCACTGGCCATGATTCTACCAACCCCGCATAACTAGTGTTGGGATTTGTGCAGAGCGGCTGCCCACCCCAAGGAGGTGGGAAACTGACTTATATAATTAAAGGCCCGTTTAGTGGTCATTTACACTGTAACGGTGGGTGACATCCTCCCCACCGTGTGGGGAGGCCACCAGCTAAATGGAACTGGGTCCCAGCCATAGGCCTGGAGGGGAAATCTCAGGGGACAAAGAAGATAGAACCCACAGCCCCAACAACCTCCCTGGAGGGGTTTCTCCCCAACACTTGGCAGCCATTTTGAAAGCATTTTTACACTTACCTGGCCCAGTTTCTGAGTTCTCCTGAGCAGCAACCACATCTCCCAATGGCGCCACTGAGACAGCAGAATTGCTGGCCCTCTGATTAGGCATCATAGATTATCATAGAATTTACAGTGCAGAAGGAGGCCATTCAGCCCATCAAGTCTGCACCAGCTCTTGGAAAGAGCACCCTACCCAAAGTCAACATCTCCACGCTATCCCCATAACCCAGTAACCTCACCCAACACTAAGGGCAATTTTGGACACTAAGGGCAATTTATCATGGCCAATCCACCTAACCTGCACATCTTTGGACTGTGGGAGGAAACCGGAGCACCCGGAGGAAACCCACACACACACGGAGAGGATGTGCAGGCTCCGCAGAGACAGTAACCCAAGCCGGAATCGAACCTGGGACCCTGGAGCTGTGAAGCGATTGTTCTATCCACAATGCTACCGTACTGCCCTATCAGAGCCTACTTGAGTCCTGATGCACTATCAATTGCGACGAGATGAGAGTAGAGTGTAACCGAGGCTTTATTACACAGAGATGTGTGGCCTCCTACAGCAGCTGACGAAATGGCTGCTGTTCGGCGAGCCCACACATTTATACTCCGCCTACTGGGCGGAGCCAGCAGGCAGGGATCTATCCCCGTACCTGTAGTACAGGGGCCTTACCGTAATACCCATATATACAATTTAATACAACAGTGGTGACTACCACATTCACCCCCTGTTAAAAATGAGACCAGCGAGGGTGGTGGAAAACTATATACATACAGATTGGTTTTAAAATTACAGAGAAGGTCACAGATTTAGACAATCGGGCGCCTTGATCTGTCGTTGAGGGCGCCGCAGTGCTGGTGGTGACTCAGTCGTCGGCTTGGTCTTCGGTGACTCTGCGAGCGTGTCGAAATCCTCTTCATCCCCGGCTGGGAGCAAGGGGAGGATGGATTGTCCTGGAGTGGGGGCTGTGGTGGGGTGCGCCGGGGGAAGGGAGGGTAGCGCCGGGGCAGGGGGGTGGTGGTGTGTGGGGATCCAGCTGGTGCCAGGTCCCTGAGGGAGACTGTGTCTTGGCAGCCGTTGGGGTACACTACGTATGCGTACTGCGGGTTTGCGTGGAGTAGCTGTACCCTCTCATACAACGGGTCCGCCTTGTGGAGCCGCATTTGTTTACGGAGGAGAACGGGTCCTGGAGCTGCCAGCCACGTTGGGAGAGAAACACCGGAGGCGGACTTCATGGGGAAGGCAAAAAGACGTTCATGGGGGGTTTCGTTAGTCGCGGTGCACAGGAGCGACAAAATGGAGTGAAGTGTGTTGGGGAGGACCTCCTGCCAGCGGAAGGCCGGGAGATTTCTGGACCGTTGGGCCAGCTGGACGGCCTTCCAGACCGTCCCATTCTCCCGCTCCACCTGCCCGTTTCCCCTGGGGTTGTAGCTGGTCGTCCTGCTCGAGGCAATGCCCCTGTTGAGCAGGTACTGGCGCAGCTCATCGCTCATAAATGAGGATTCCCGGTCGCTGTGGACGTAGGCGGGGAAAACAAACAGAGCGAAGATGGTGTTGAGGGCTTTGATGACGGTGGCAGACGTCATATCGGGGCATGGGACGACGAAGGGGAATCGGGAGTATTCGTCGACCACATTAAGAAAGTGCGTGTTGCGGTCGGTGGAGGGGAGGGGCCTTTGAAGTCCAAGCTGAGACGTTCAAAGGGGCGGGAGGCCTTCATCAGGCACACACGGTCTGGCCGATAGAAGTGCGGTTTACACTCCGCGCAGACCTGGCAGTCTCTGGTGATAGCCCTGACTTCCTCAATGGAGTAGGGCAGATTGCGGGCCTTAATGAAGTGGTAAAAGCGGGTGACGCCTGGGTGACAGAGATCGTCGTGCAGGGTCCGGAGTCGGTCCACTTGTGCGCTGGCACATGTACCTTGGGACAGGGCATCGGGGGGCTCGTTGAGCTTACCAGGGGGATACAAAATCTCGTAATTGTAGGTGGAGAGCTCGATCCTCCACCTCAAGATTTTATCATTTTTGATCTTATCCCGCTGTGTGTTGTTAAACATGAAGGCAACCGACCGTTGGTCAGTGAGGAGAGTGAACCTCCTGCCGGCCAGGTAATGCCTCCAATGTCGCACAGCTTCAACGATCTCTTGGGCCACCATTTCGACGGGGAGTGCCGTATTTCAGAGGCATGGAGGATGCAGGAAAAGAATGCCTGCCTGCCTGGTTGAGGGTGGTGGCCAGAGCGACATCTGATCCATCGCTCTCGACTTGGAAGAGGAGCGTCTCGTCGACTGCATGCATCGCGGCCTTGGCGATGTCGGCCTTAATACGGTTGAAGGCCTGATGAGCCTCGGCCGCTAGTGGGAAAACGGTGGAGTGGATGAGTGGGTGGGCCTTGTCCGCATAGTTTGGGACCCACTGGGCGTAATATGAAAAGAATCCCGGGCATCGTTTGAGGGCCTTGGGGCAGTGGGGGAGGGGGAGTTCCATGAGGGGGTGCATGCGATCGGCGTCGGGCACTAGAACTCCGTTCTGAACCACATAGCCGAGGATGGCTTATCGGTTCGTGCTGAACACACACTTCCCCTTCTTGTAAGTTAGGTTGAGGAGTGGCGGTGTGGAGAAATTTGGAAAGGTTAGCGTCGTGGTCCTGCTGGTCGTGGCCGCAGATGGTGACATTGTCCAGGTACGGGAAAGTGGCCCACAGTCCGTACCGGGCAACCATTTGGTCCATCTCCCGTTGGAAGACTGAGACCCCATTGGTGACGCCGAAGGGAACCTCAGGAAATGGTAAAGGCGGCCGTCTGCTTCAAACGCAGTGTATGGGTGGTCCATCTTGTGGATGGGGAGCTGGTGGTATACAGATTTCAGGTCCACTGTCGAGAAGACCTGGTACTGTGCAATCTGATTGACCATATCAGATATGCGTGGGAGGGGGTACACATCGAGCTGCATGTACCGATTGATGGTCTGACTGTAGTCAACGACCATCCTGTTTTTCTCCCTGGTTTTCACCACTACCACTTGGGCTCTCCAGGGGCTGTTGCTGGCCTCAATGATACATTCCCGCAGCAGCCGCTGGACCTCAGACCTGATGAAGGTCCTGTCCTGGGCGTTGTACCGCTTGCTCCTGGTGGCGATGGGTTTGCAACCCGGGGTGAGGTTTGCAAAAAGGGAAGGCAGGTCGACCTTAAGGGTCAGAGGCCGCAAACAGTAAGGGGTCGTAAGGGCCCGCCAAATTTCAGGGTTAGGCTGGAGGTTGCACTGGAAGTCCAGGATGCGCCAACCTATGCAGAGGCCGTTGCGCAACTGAAGGAGAATTATGCTCAGCGGACCACGCAAGGCACCTCTTGTCCATGCGGCACAAACTTCCCGGTGAGTCTGTGGAAGATTTCTGGCATGCCCTGCTCGCCCTAGTGAGAGACTGTGACTGCCAGGCCGTTTCGGCCGTTGAACATTCGAACCTGCTAATGAGAGTCACGTTCGTTACGGGCATAGGGTCTGACTACATCCGCCAGCGCCTCTTAGAAGGGGCCACGCTTGACCTCGCGTTAACCAAGAAACTAGCGCTCTCGCTCACGGTCGCCTCACACAACGTACAGGCCTATGCCCCTGACCGCAGGGGCCCATCCCCCTGTACATCGTGGACCCCGCCGGCGGCCACCCCATCGTGGACCCCACCAGCGACCGCCCTCTGCCATCCCCACGCCTGCGCCGCGCAACAGCCAACCAACCCTGGGGGACCCAAGTGCTACTTCTGCGGACAGACAAATCAATCCCGTCAGCGCTGCCCAGCGCGGAGCGTACTCTGCAAGGCCTGTGGCAAGAAGGGACATTTCGCTGCAGTGTGCCAGGCCCACTCAATTGCCGCTATTGTCCCAGCACCCCCCACGCGCGGCCAGTGGGCACCGCCATCTTCTTCTCCTCAGACCACATGTAGCCCGTGGGCGCCGCCAACGTGCTCCACTCACAACACATGCAGCCCATGGGCGCTGCCATCTTGCTTGCCTCAGAACCAATGGCTGACGCCATCTTGCCTGCCCCAGGACATGTGTGGCCTGAGGGCGCCGCCACCTTGCCTGCCTCAGGACCCCTGCCCGTCGGTCACCTCATCGGGCCGCTCATCGCCTGTAACTGCCGACGACCAGCCTCGGTCAGGATCGACCAGTTTCGACCACACAAACTCGCGGCCGCTTTGACAAAGGTGAAGGTCGATGGGCACAAGATATCCTGTCTTCTGGACTCTGGGAGCACTGAGAGCTTCATCCACTCTGATACGATAAGGCGCTACTCCCTCGTGGTACACCCCGCTGACCAAAGAATCTCCCTGGCCTCCGGATCCCACTCCGTGGAGATCCGGGGGTATTGCACTGCCACCCTCACCATCCAGGGCATAGAGTTCAGCGGCTTCCGGCTCTACGTCCTCCCCAACCTCTGCACTGCCTTGCTAGTCGGCCTGGACTTCCAGTGCAACCTCCAGAGCCTTAACCCTGAAATTTGGCGGGCCCCTACCACCCCTTACTGTTTGCGGCCTCGCGACCCTTAAGGTTGACCCGCCTTCCCTTTTTGCAAACCTCACCCCGGATTGCAAACCCGTCGCCACCAGGAGCAAGCGGTACAGCGCCCAGGACAGGACCTTCATCAGGTCTGAGGTCCAGCGGCTGCTGTGGGAAGGTATTATCGAGGCCAGCAACAGCCCCTGGAGAGCCCAAGTGGTAGTGGTAAAAACCGGGGAGAAAAATAGGATGGTCGTTGACTACAGTCAGACCATCAATCGGTACACGCAGCTCGACGTGTACCCCCTCCCACGCATATCTGATATGGTCAATCAGATTGCACAGTACCGGATCTTCTCGACAGTGGACCTGAAATCTGTCTACCACCAGCTCCCCATCCGTAAGGCGGACAGCCCATACACTGCGTTTGAAGCAGACGGCCCCCTTTACCATTTCCTCTTCGGCGTCACCAACGGGGTCTCGGTCTTCCAACGGGAGATGGACCGAATGGTTGACCGGTATGGACTGTGGGCCACTTTCCCGTACCTGGACAATGTCACCATCTGCGGCCACAACCAGCAGGACCACGACGCTAACCTTTCCAAATTTCTCCACACTGCCAGCAACAGCTCAGCCACGTGTACAGAATCTGGGGCTTCTGTGCTTCTGGAATTGGGTCTGGCGCAGACCCGATGTACGCTTCAAAGCAAGCTAGCCAATGTTCAAAGTCTTTTTTAGCGTTGTCTCCTTGAGGATGCAGCTGCAGGCGATCCGGTTTGAGGCGGAGGTCCATCTCTGAAAATCTCTGTGTAATAAATTGATGCACTATTAATTACAATGAGACGAGAGTAGAATGTAATCGAGGCTTTATTACACAGAGATGTGTGGCCTCCTACAGCAACTGACCACCCTACACCACATGTCGGCACCCACACCGGCCACCATGTCCGGGTCACCAGCTACCCACCCCCTGGGCTGCATATGCCGGGCTGTCTAACACTGTTGTTTTCTGTTCCACCCCCCTCATCCCCAGGTGAAGGCCGCGCACAACCGCCATGAGCGGGAGAAGACTGGAGGGGGTCCTCACCGTGGCTGAGCAGAGGGCCCTGGACATGGTCAGCGACCCAGAGGAAAGGGCCGTTGCTGGGTAGAGATCGGCCGTGGGCGAGGGAGCGAGACCCCGCTTAGTTGCGGTTCCCCGTGACATGTGTGCCAATCCCCTCCAAACTCCGATGCCACCCTCACGCCAACACCACCACCTCCCACCCCACCCACACAACCCCGTTAGCCCGCAGTCTAAACATGCATCTTGTCTTGTGACTCACAGGACCTGCTGGTGATGGGGCGGATCCATCTGGCAGACCCCGCCCGCAGCCAGTGCCACAGCCAGAACCCACCCTGGAGCACTGACGAGGAGAGCAGCTCAGACACCAGCCCTCCGCCCAAGATTCAGGAGACCGTGGAGCTCGGATTGGAGGAAGACATTAATTCCCATCACAGCTGTCTCCAACACCCTCCACCATCCCAGAGACACTCACCTCGTTGGGCACTTCAGTGAAGACGCTCCTGGGCCACTATCTGGTGCGGACCACACAGTTGATTCGGTACAGCAGGTAGAGGTTGGAGCAGCCGAGGGGGTGGATGGTCAGAGGACAGGACGACCCCAGGGTCTAGCTGCCATCCATACGGGTCTCCAGTTTCTGGAACAAACAGTCCTATCTATAATGTGGAGATGCCGGTGTTGGACTGGGGTGAGCACAGTAAGAAGTCTTACAACACCACCAGGTTAAAGTCCAACAGGTTTGTTTCAAACACTAGCTTTCGGAGCACTGCTCCTGATTCACCTGAGGAAGGAGCAGTGCTCCGATAGCTAGTGTTTGAAACAAACATGTTGGACTTTAACCCAGTCCTATCTATAGTGGAGATGCAGTCGCAGAGTCAGTGATTACCAGCACCTGCAGGCGCTGGTATTTAACGTTAGGGTTCATAAGGCCAAGAAGTTAGACACCAGTTAAGTTGGTACAGTTGGTACAGGGCACAGTTTAGTTATATGGGCTAGGGCAAGTATCTGTAAATAGTTGAGCACGTTAAACTGTTAATACTGTTACAATCTGCCTCGGTGCTCTGTCAGATGGGTGTGATGGGTGGGCTGGTCTGGGCTGGCCACAGAGGGGGAGAAGGGGTGCTGGCACCCGGGGGGGGGGGGGGGGGGGGGGGGGGGGGGGGGGGGGGGGGGGGGGGGGGGGGGGGGGGGGGGGGGGGGGGTGCGCGAATTGGTGGACGTTGTGGATGGGCTAGCCTGCCCACCCTCCTGCCTGCGACCGTCCCCACCACCATCACTCCAGGGATTCGATGGGACCGCGTGATGGAATGGCCAGTTTGCATGCAGGGATCACGCAGGTGGACGGTGGAATGTGCTATCTTGGGCAGGAATCAGATGCTGTCATACGATGCGGAGCACCAGAGCTCATTGCAGAGCAGGTTGTCATCAACCTCCAATCCCCTGGTCCAGATCCACTGTTACTACCAACCTCAGGCCCGCACTCTAGAGTGCGGCAGCTATGTATCACAGAAGAGGTTGCTGGTGGTGTGGCGGGTGAGAGGGGGGAGGGGTTGTGGACGGGTGGGGGATGCGGTGAGTCTGTGCCCCTAACCAGTTTCATACGCCCTGGTCGGTGAACCTGGAGGTGAGCAGAGCATCCCGTGCATGTTGGCGCACACATCGTACCGCCTCCTGTTCCTACCTGGGCCCCATGTCCTGCCCATCCTTGCCCTCCCCTGCATCCTCCTGGTCGGATGAGGCCTGGTGTTCATATTCTTCCTCCAGCATGTTGCCCCTTCTGCTGCGCGATGTTGTGCAGGATGCAGCAGGCCACAATGATGTGGATAACCATTTCATCATTATCAAACTGGAGGGCCCCTCCAGAGCGGTCCTGGCACCTGAACTGCGTCTTCAGGAGGCCAAAGCAACACTCGATCACGCCCCTGGTTGCTGCATTGGCATCATTGTCGTGGGTCTCGACATATGTCTGTTGCCTCCAAATAAGCATCATCAGCCACGACCACAGCGGATAACCCCTGTCTCCCAGGAGCCACCCCAGAACCTTGGGGGGGGGGGGGGGAATCTTGAATATGTCATGTCAGGTGTGCCAGGATAAAGGTGTCATGCCTCCCCGTGTATCGGGCACAGGCGTGCATGATGCGCATCTGATGGTCACATATCAGCTGCACGTTGATTGAGTGTAAGCCCTTTCAGTTTGTGCAGAGCACCCTGTCATCTGCAGGTTCTTGTAGCACGACATGCATCCCATCAATCACCCCCTGGGCCAAGGGCATCTCGGTGATGGCAGTGAACCAAGCTGCCCGGGCATCATGGTGGGCTCGGTCCACATTGAAGTGGATGTATTCAGCTGCCTGGACATATAAGGGCCTCCATGATGGCGCGGATGCACCTGTGCACCGAGGTCTGTGACAGGTCCTCACTCGGTGCCTGGGAGGACCTCGTGGCGTAAATGTTCAAGGCCACCATCACCTTGACAGCCATCGGGAGTGGGTGTCCTCGCCCATACCCCTGCGGTGCCAGGTGTGCCATGATCTGGCAGATATATTGCACTGTCTCCCTGCTCAGCCAAAGTCTTTGATGGCATGCCCTGTCCGGAGGTCCTCATGGTGCCTCCTTTGAAGCTCTTCTTCCTCCTTGGCCTGTTGGGCGGCCGACTCTCCGTCCTGGGCGGCTACCTCCTGTTCCTCTGAGGCACGCTCTGCTGCTGCAGATTCTGCCTCCTCTTCGAGCATCTCCAGATCGTACAGTCGCAGGGCCTCTCCCAGGGCTGCGGTGACCAGCAGGAAGGCCTCCATTGCTGGTTGAATTCCAATATCCATTGTCTGCACGGGGTGAAAGGACGACATATTAGCTTTGTGCCTACCGCTGTCAAACAGGTCCAACGGGCTACACGGAGGCCCTGGTTGGCACTGCAGGCTCTGCCCCCATATACCCCCAACTATGTACCCTTGGCCCAGTCGGTGCATGGCACCATGGGAGCCTCTGGCCCTGGTGCATGTCCCTGATGCCGGGGTACCTTCAGCAGGCGCTGCCCTTGCCAGTGGTATGCTCCGCTGCCCCTGGCGGGCGGCGGCAGGTTGGGTGGTCGGGGTATGGCGGGGGATACGGGGGTGGGAGGGCGGGGACACCCATACGACCGGTACACTATGCAGAATCAGGGGCCAAGGTGGGTGGTTAGTGGGGTGTGCAGCAAGATGGCTGCCTTGCAAGCCGCGAGAATGGCGGCTCTTGGCCGGGCACCGGCCTTGTCCCATGGGTGATCACCCCGACCACTCAGTCCATTCCCCCGTCCCCCCTTCCTCGGCTCACGCCGTCAGGAATTCAGTCCATCGGAGGCAGAGAATCGCAGAGGCCCTGGAGAATACCGGGTCAGGCCCGCTAATAATATATAAATGGTGTTTACTGTACATGCATTCCGCAGCACATTGGCACTGCTGGCGAGGCAATGGAGAATTGCGATTTGGCACCAAATCGGCGCCCACAGCAATTTCGCTGTCAGAACCAAGTTTCCGTCCAATCATATTTCTCAATTTCAGCCGACAAAGAATTCCAGCCCCAGTTTTTCATTAAATAGGCTGTATAAATGAAATCTTTCCTTCGATGATTTTGTTGCCTATTAAGGCAGAGTTAGATAGATTTCTGATTAACAAGAGGGGGTGAAAGGTTATTGGGGGTCGACAGGAATGTGAGGTTGAGGATGCAATTGGATCAGCCATGATGTTATTGAATAGCAGAGCAGGCTCAAGAAGCCGAGTGGCACGTTTGTATGCCCATTACCCCATGGCTGCATTGTTGGATCAGTTATTTTTTTATATATCTGAATATTATCAAGTCCTTCTTTTAAAAAAGCATTTTAATCCAAAATCTGGGCTGGAATCTCCAGTCGCCGACATCGAAATCGCGTTCGGCGAAGGGCCGGAGAATCCAAATTCCCAACAGAATCAGGGGCGGCGCTGCATCCGCGATGCTCTGCCCCTCCAAAGTGGAGTACTCGCAGAGTATAGCGCACCACGTATCCACGGCGTCAGGCCATTGCCTGAGACCAGCCCCCTGATGCTACACCCCAACCGACTGAGTTCCCGACGGCGTGGGACACGTGTGGTCTCACCCGTCGGGAACTCGGCATGGCCGCCGCGGGCTCAGTCCAATGCCGCCACAGTCACGGGAGGGCTGATCCATGGGCAGGGGTGGACAGATTCGGGGCTGGGGACAGTGTGGTGGGGTGCTCCATGGTTCCCAAGCTGGCTGAAGGCAGGGACTATTTTGCGGGCTGGGTCCGTGAGAGACATTCGCCATGAAGCACGGCGTGGCCGCTGCAGGCCATGCCCGTGCGCAGCCACGGACCCGGCAATTTTCCAGGCTGTATCGGCAGCTAGAGCCGGGTGCTCTATGCTGCCTCCCTGCTAGGCCCCAGCAAAACGGGGAATCAGTGGCCATTTTGCTGCAGGCCATGCCCGTGCACAGCCACGGACCCGGCAATTTTCCAGGCTGTATCGGCAGCTAGAGCCGGGTGCTCTATGCTGCCTTCCCAGCAAAACGGGGAATCAGTGGCCATTTTGCGCCAGTTTTCCTGGCGTAAAACATCACCGTTCCCACGCCGGCGTGGGGCATTGTCTACAAATCCGAGAATCCAGCCCGCTATATCGAGGTTTATTTCTAAATATCAGCTGCTTGAAATTAACTGTGCATAAACAATACAGTGGGCTCTGATATGTTCCTACCATAATAACCTAATGATATGTACCCTCCTGTGTCAGTGTTAATTTGGTGCATCGGCCAAGTCTATTAACCAGATTGAAAGTATAGATTTAGTGTGGTCATCATATAGATTCTACCCATTGTGTACTTTTCCCCATTTGCTGTTCTGACCTTTTTAAATGCTTTATATATTTTTGAAATTTCTGGGCTCTCTATCAAATAATATAGCACGTCATTTGTTGCTAGAGTCAAAAAGTACTTGAAGTACAGATCAAATATGCTTTTAAAACATTAATTATTAATTAAAAATAGAACCATTAAAATGAAACAGGTAACCCATGATTGACTGTTGTTAATGATTAATAAATTGCATAAATTTACTCTTGACTAGTTTAATGAAGAACAACATTTCTACAGCTTTTTGTTATCTAGATTGTAAATCAAATTTCAGTGTTTTAACTTAATGGTCAACTGGTTACTTCTATTCCATGAGAACTGGACAATCTTCAGTTTCTCTATGCTGCTACAATATTATGTTGTACATTGAAACTGTTCTATCTAGCTGCTGGCTAAGCAGATGTAATGTGAGTGCTTCTATTTTCTCTCATAGGTGTTATATCCTGTGTTGTGGACGTGGTAAAGATGCTCACAGAACATCTAGTTCTTTTACTAGTGATGATAGTTTATAAACAAAATGAACACGTGGACAGATAACTAACGAACCATGATACAAACGTTAACAAGTAAGTGAATTGTCCTGGAGATACTTCTACTGCGACTGTCGTCTAGTGCAACTTACTACCAACTGTCCAATCTGTGGAGTCACATGGTGGATCACCATCGCCACCTGCTGGTCGGAGGTTGTACATCCAACAATATGAATATGCACATCACAGCATCCCCCTTCCTCTGGAAATGTAAATGTTTAACAAATATAACTTTGCTTTACAAAACATGATATGCACAATAATTTCAAACATGTCACATATACAAATCTAATTGTGCTTTACAAAACATGATATGCATAAAAATTTCAGCCATGTCCCTTGCACACAGTTCATTACACGTTCAATATTTCAGGTTAACATCTTCTTGTTGGTCTCCTGAACCTTGACAGAATTAGTGGTCTTGTTTTATTTTTCAAAAGACCGTTTTTCTGGGTGGTCTTTGATTCACTAACTCTTTCAGCCTTTTGAAGTGATGCTTCCGACTCCGTGTGTATTTGTGTATATTGGCCTTATTGCCGCTGCTTGTGTCTTCACTGTCGCGGCTGCTACCCAGTCGACCAACAGTGTCCTCTGCTCTTCTCTTACCCTTCCTTCTCTTTTTTATAATCAGCTCTTTCCTTCTTTTCTTCTTAACTTTAGTGGTGTCATCCATGAAGTTGCTGGTTTAGTGGCTTTGTCAAATCCCAAATTCAAATTCAAAAAAAGAAATGCGGTCCACACTCACACCTGTCTGTGCACCTCGAGCATCATTCTTGCCGCTGGTCTCGGCCAAGGGTTTATCTGTTTCTGGATCTCTTGCTACAACGGCTGCTTCTGGATCTTTGGCTGCAATAGCTGTTTCTGGATCTGCCTCAATAGCTGACTCAGGATCTTCTTCTATAATAGCTGTTTCTGGATCTTCTGCTATAATAGCTGTCTCTGGATCTCCTGCTATAATAGCTGTTTCTGGATCTCCTGCTATAATAGCTGTTTCTGGATCTCCTGCTATAATAGCTGTTTCTGGATCTCCTGTTATAATAGCTGTCTCTGGATCTCCTGCTATAATAGCTGTCTCTGGATCTCCTGCTATAATAGCTGTTTCTGGATCTCCTGCTATAATAGCTGTTTCTGGATCTCCTGCTATAATAGCTGTTTCTGGATCTCCTGCTATAATAGCTGTTTCTGAATCTCCTGCTATAATAGCTGTTTCTGGATCTCCTGCTATAATAGCTGTTTCTGGATCTCCTGCTATAATAGCTGTTTCTGGATCTCCTGCTATAATAGCTGTTTCTGGATCTCCTGCTATAATAGCTGTTTCTGGATCTCCTGCTATAATAGCTGTTTCTGGATCACCTGCTATAATAGCTGTTTCTGGATCTCCTGCTATAATAGCTGTTTCTGGATCTCCTGCTATAATAGCTGTTTTTGGATCTCCTGCTATAATAGCTGGTTCTGGATCTCCTGCTATAATAGCTGTTTCTGGATCTCCTGTTATAATAGCTGTTTCTGGATCTCCTGCTATCATAGCTGTTTCTGGATCTCCTGCTATAATAGCTGTCTCTGGATCTCCTGCTATAATAGCTGTCTCTGGATCTCCTGCTATAATAGCTGTTTCTGGATCTCCTGTTATAATAGCTGTTTCTGCATCTCCTGCTATAATAGCTGTTTCTGGATCTCCTGCTATAATAGCTGTCTCTGGATCATCTGCTGTGAAAGCTGTTTCTAGCACTTCTGCCACAATAGCTGATTCTGGAGCCTTTGCTGGATTGAGGAGTTTTGGTTGATCCATGGTGCTTGCGCTCGAAGGCTGCACTGCATGCCTATCATCTGGTGAGGCATCCAATGTCGGCGTATTTTTGGACGCTTTCGCAGTTGCAGACAAATTTAAGACTTCAGGAATGATATGCAAATCCTTGCATTCCGGTATCTTAGCTAGGTCGATGTCCTCAACATTAGGCAATACTTTTTCACTTTGTGTTTTAGTCGCAATTAGGAGCTTATTCTCATCTGATTTAACGATACACGCTTCGTCTGTTGTTGGACAATTGCACAAAAATGTATCCATCTGTTCTTGTTGCAAGTCTTTTGGTGGACTGGCCTTGAGTACTTGGGAATCCAAGTATTCCGTGGGCATAGGTTAATTCATCGTACTTCTCTGGAGTAATTTCCTCCAAATGGGGATTGTTTCTTCAGCTATCAGTTGGCTGCTCACAGTTGAATTGTTCTCATCTAATATGTCTGCTGTTGCAATCTCACTTTCAGCCTCTGCACACTCCATATTCAAACTTTCACACTCATTGTCCTGCACAGATTGGATGCTACTTGTAATAACATTGTCACTCATGCCAAATAAACTAAATAAACTTTCAGAGTCTTCCTCTTCTGGCTCATCATCTGATTCTTCACTTTCCTCATCGTAATCATCAACATCGTAATCAAGATCATCATAATCATCATCATCGTCTGCAATAACTTCTTCTGTGAAGTATAACACTGCTTGTGGAATTATGTGTTCCTGCGAGGAGTGACCAATTTCAAAGTCATCAGTGAGTCTTGCTGTAGAACCTTCATCCAGTTCCCCATCCTCTGGAACTGCAGGAGAACTAAAAAAAATTGAAGAGTCATTTGGTACAGTTTTTGTAATTGTTCTCCCAGTGCACCACCCTTATGTTTCTGCTTCATTTTAATGGTCTTCATTGTGGTGTTTTTTCCTGGAGCTAATTCTACTGCGACTGTCCACTCGTAAGACTTACTACCAACTGCTGGATCTCTGGAGTCACAAAGTGTATCATCATCCCCACTTGCTGGACGGAGGTTGTACATCGAACTAGATACATTGCTAAGCATATGCACATCACCAGAACAAGCACTACCACATTCATGCTGGAACACAGACAAGATACTTGGGCATGATTTAATGGAAAAGTTTCTAATAAGTGTAATTTCAGGCAGGTTTGGCTGAGTGTTTCCCGTCGGCTTTACTGATGAGATCCACTATTGAACCACACTTTGGGTGCGTTCTAACGGGAGAAGCACCAAATGCGATAGTGAACGCAATTTGCCGGGTGCTTCCCGACGGCTGACCAATCGAGACTGCGATCAGTATCTAACGACAATTAGGGCCGGTAATGATGCCTCATGGGAATCTCGGCAGAAATGGTAGTCCCACGAGCAGATTCGCCTGGACTGCGCCTGGCAGCTCTCCATTAATGAGGGGAAGCAGCTCTTAAACCACCCCTCCGAGCAAACCCCAGACAGCACGCAGCCACCACACAGACCAGCTCCATGATTCGGAGGTGCCGACCTGGTCCTACGCAGTGGAGTCACAGCCACTGGGAAGCCGGTGCCACGTGGGAGGTAGTGACAGTGACCGTCAGCGCGGGTGTGTGACCAGGAGGACCGCCACCGGCCGCATGGGTGAATTGACATCGGCCCCCTGGCACCAGTGTCACGTGCCAACCCCAGACTCCTCCCTCAACGAGCCGGCTGCTGTCATCACGCATCCCCCCCTCAGCACAATACAGCGCCTGTTCCCTAGCACACCCTGGCACCCACCAGCACAACCCACCCATTACACGCATGGGGCAGCACGGTAGCACAGTGGTTAGCACAGTTGCTTCACAGCTCCAGGGTCCCAGGTTCGAGTCCCATCTAGGGTCACTGTCTGTGTGGAGTCTGCATAGAACATAGAACAGTACAGCACAGTACAGGCCTTCAGCCCATGATGTTGTGCTGACCAATTATCCTAATCTAAGATCAACCTAACCTACATCCCTTCAATTTACTGCTGTCCATGTGCCTGTATAAAAGTCGCTTAAATGTCCCTAATGACTCTGACTCCACCACCTCTGCTGGTAATGCACACATCTGCACACGTCCACCACTCTCTGTGTAAAGAACCTAGCTCTGACATCTCCCGTATACCTTCCTCCAATCACCTTAAAATTATGTCCCCTCGAGACAGCCATTTCCGCCCTGGCTATCCACTCTATCCATACATCTCCACCTTGTACACCTCTATCAAGTCACCTCTCTGCCTTCTTCACTCCAGTGAGGAAAGCCCTAGCTCCCTCACCCTTTCTTCATAAGACATGCCCTCCAGTCCAGGCAGCATCCTGGTAAATCTCCTCTGTATCCTCTCCAAAGCAACCACGCCCTTCCTATAATGAGACACCAGAACTGGACACAATATTCTAAGTGTGGTCTAACGAGAGTTTTATAAAGCTGCAGCAAAACCTCGCGGCTCTTAAAATCACTCCCCCTGTTAATGAAAGCCAACACCCCGGGAGTCCAGGGTGAGAAAGAGGCCGATGTTTTGGCCTTTGAGTCCCTGATAGCCCAGCGACGAATATTATTGGCATGGAGGGACTCAAAGCCCCCGGAGACTGAGTTGTGGCTTTCGGACATGTCGAGTTTTCTGGGTATGGAAAAAATTAAGTTCACCATTAGGGGATCTGTACAGGGGTTCACCCGAAGGTGGCAACCATTCATTGACTTCTTTGCGGGAGAGTGAGCGTCAGCAGGGGGGGTGGTGGGAGGTTAGAGTAGAGTAGAGTAGGAGGGATAAATTGGCGGGTAGTACCGGTGGGAGAGGAGCGGGCTTGTACAGTATGGTACGATTGAAGTATTGAATGTACGTGGATGTTTGCACATTTTTGTCTTTTGTGCTTTCTTTTTGTTGATGCCTGTAACTGCCGAAAAACTACCTCAATAAAACTTTGTTAAAAAAAAATGAAAGCCAACACACCATACACCTTCTTAACAACCCTATCAACCTGGGTGGCAACTTTGAGGGATCTATGTACGTGGACCCCAAGATCCCTCTGTTCCTCCACATTTCCAAGAATCCTGCCTTTAGCCCTGTATTCAGCATTCAAATTCGACCTTCCAAAATGAATCACTTCACATTTATCAAGGTTGAACTCCATCTGCCACTTCTCAGCCCAGCTCTGCATCCTGTCAATGTCCTTTTGTAACCTGCAAAAACCCTCAACACTATCTACAACTCCACCAACCTTTGTGTCATCGGCAAACTTACTAGCCCACCCTTCCACTTCCTCATCCAACTCATTTATAAAAATCACAAAGAGTAGAGGTCCCAGAACAGATCCTTGCGGGACACCACTGGTCACCGACCTCCAGGCGGAATACTTTCCATCCACTATCACTCGCTGTCTTCTTTCGGCCAGCCAATTTTGTATCCAGACAGCCAAATTTCCCTGTATCCCATGCCCCCTAACTTTGTGAATGAGCCTATCATGGGGAACCTTATCAAATGCCTTACTGAAATCCATATACACCACATCCACTACCCGACCTTCATCAATGTGTCTCATCACATCCTCAAAGAATTCAATGAGACTTGTGAGGCATGACCTGCCCCTCACAAAGCCATGTTGACTATCTTTAATCAAACTATGTTTTTCTAAATAATCATAAATCCTATCTCTTAGAATCCTTTCCAATATTTTGCTCACCACAGACGTAAGACTGGTTGGTCTGTAATTCCCAGGGATTTCCCTATTTCCTTTCTTGAACAGGGGAACAGCATTCGCCTCCCTCCAATCATCCGGTTCTACTCCAGTGGAGAGTGAGGACGCAAAGATCATTATCAATGGCGCAGCAATCTCCTCCCTCACTTCCCTCAGTAACCTTGGGTATATCCCATCAGGCCCAGGGGACTTATCTATCCTGATGCTTTTCAAAATTTCCAGCACATCCTCCTTCTTAATATCAACCTGTTTGAGTCTATTAACCTGGTTCACACTGTTCTCATGGGCAACAAGGTCCCTCTCTCTAGTGAATACTGAAGCAAAGTATTCATTTAGGGCCTCCCCCATCTCCTCAGACTCTAGGCACAATTTCCCTCCACTATCCCTGATCGGCCCTACTCTCAGTCTGATCATCCTCTTATTTCTCACATAAGTGTAGAACGCTTTGTGGTTTTCTCTAATCCTTCCCACTAGTGCTTTTTCATGCCCCCCTTCTAGCTCTCCTCAGTCCATTTTTGAGTTCCTTCCTGGCTACCTTTTAACCCTCTAGAGCCGAGTAAGATATAGACATAGACATAGAACAGTACAGCACAGAACAGGCCCTTCGGCCCTCGATGTTGTGCCGAGCAATGATCACCCTACCCAAACCCACGTATCCACCCTATACCCGTAACCCAACAATCCCCCCCTTAACCTTACTTTTTAGGACACTACGGGCAATTTAGCATGGCCAATCCACCTAACCCGCACATCTTTGGACTGTGGGAGGAAACCGGAGCACCCGGAGGAAACCCACGCAGACACGGGGAGGACATGCAGACTCCGCACAGACAGTGACCCAGCCAGGAATCGAACCCGGGACCCTGGAGCTGGAAAGCATTTATGCTAACCACCATGCTACCGTGCTGCTGATCTTTGCTTTCTCAACCTTACGCTTCCTTCTTCCTCTTGACTAGAAGCTCCACTTCTCTTGTCATCCAAGGCTCCTTCACCTTATCATTCCTTCCTCGTCTCAGTGGGACAAAACAATTCAGCACTCGCAGCAAGTGCTCCTTAAACAACCCCCACATTATTGTTGTGCATTTTCTCAAGAACAATTGTTCCCACTTTATGCTCCTCAGCTCCTGTCTAATAGCAGTATAATTTCCCCTCCCCCAATTAAATACCTTCCCATACTGTGTGTTCCTATCCCTCTCCATGACTATGGTAAAGGTCAAGGAGTTGTGGTCACTGTCACTGAAATGCCCTCCCACCGAGACATCTGGCCTGGTTCGTTGCCGAGCACCAAGTCCAATATGGCCTCCCCCCGAGTCGGCCTATCTACATATTGAGTCAGGAATCCTTCCTGTACACACCTGAAAAAAATCTGCTCCATCCTAACTAAGGAGGTTCCAGTCAATATTAGGGAAGTTGAAGTCACCCATGTCAACAACTCTGTTACTTCTGCACTTTTCCAAGATCTGCCGCCCAACCTGTTCCTCTATCTCTATGCTGCTATTGGGGGTCCATAGAAAACTCCCAATAAAGTGACTGCTCCTTTCTTATTTCTGACTTCCACCCATACTGACACAGTAGACAAACCCTCCTTTTCTGCAGCTGTGGTGCAATCCCTAATTAACAGTGCCACTCCCCCTCCTCTTTTACCTCCCTCCCTATTCTTCTGAAAACATCTAAACCCCATAACATCTAACAACCATTCCTGCCCCTGTGAAATCCATGTCTCCATAATGGCCACAACATCGTAGTTCCAAATACTGATCCATGCTCTCAGTGTATCTCCCTTATTCCTGTCACTCCTTGCATTGAAACAGACACACTTTAACCCATTCCACTGAGTGCAACTTTGCCCTATCAACTATCTATCCTTCCTCACAGATTTTCTGCATACTGTTTCTGCCTGTTCAACTGCTACCCTATCTTCTGATCCATAACTCTGGTTCCCATCCCTGTACCAAACTAGTTTAAACCCTCCCGAAGAGCTCTAGCAAACCTCCTACCCAGGATATTGGTGCCCCTCCAGTTTAGGTGCAATCTGTCCTTCATGTACAGGTCCCATCTTCCCCAGAAGATATCCCAATGATCCACATATCTGAAGCCTTCCCTCCTGCACCAGCCCTGTAGCCACGTGTTCAGCTGCACTCGCTCTCTGTTCCTTGCCTCACTTGAAAGTGGCACCGGTAGCAATCCTGAGATCACAACTCTGCTTGTCCTGCTCTTTAGCTTCCAACCTAACTCCCTAAAATCACTTTTTAGATCCTCATCCCTTTTCTTAACTATGTCGTTGGTGCCTATGTGCACCACGACTTCTGGTTGCTCATCCTCCCTCTTTGGAATCCTGTAGACTCGATCCGAGACATCCCTGGCCCTGGCACCCGGGAGGCAACATACCTTCCAGGAGTCTCGCTTGCGACCACAGAATCTCCTATCTATTCCCCGGATCATCGAGTCTCCTATCGCTATTGCTTTTCTATTCTCCCCCCTTCCCTTCTGAGCCAGAGCCAGATTCAGTGCCAGAGACCTGGCCGCTAAGGCCTTCCCCCGGTAGGTCATCCCCCCCAACAGCATCCAAAACGCTATACTTGTTTTGAAGGGGAACGGCCATGAGGGATCCCTGCACTGTCTGCCTGTTAGTTTTCCTTTCCCTGATTGTAACCCAGCTACTGTTGTCCTGTACCTTGGGTGTGGCTACCTCCCTGTATCTCTTCTCTATTACCCCCTCTGCCTCCCGGATGATCCGAAGTTCGTCCAGCTCCAGTTCCCTGACATGGTCTCTGAGGAGCTGGAGTTGGGTGCACTTCCCGCAGATATGGTCAGCAGGGACACCGGTGGTATCCCTCACCACCCACATCCTACATGAGGAGCATATAACTGCCCTAGCCTCCATCCTCTCTTACCTTACAGAATATTGCTGCCACGTGGACCAACTGGACCTCCGCCCTCCGACTCTGCTCCCAGTCAGCTGCACTCTCTGTAAACTCCTGGCTCCCTTCACGCTTTGAGGAAATATAGGAAATGAAACAAAAGGAGCACCTTAGCCCTCCTCACCTAACACCCTCAGTCACCTAACTCTCACATTAGCACTCAAATGCACCCAAATTCACCACTCCCTCAGTCACCAAACTCTCACATTAGCACTCAAATGCACCCAAATTCAGCACTCCCTCAGTCACCAAACTCTCATGACAGCACTCAAATGCATCCAAATTCAGCACTCAGTGCAAACAAAGTCTGCTCTGTAGCTGGCTCACCTTTATACTGTGAATCTAGCCTATGAAAACTGGCCTAATCCAATTAACTAATTAACAAGCTCCAGCTGCAAGTAGCTACAAGTAGAACCTTTGTTTAAAGCTGATGAGATCCACCAGGTTATCTGGGGTTACAGGGACAGGATGGAGGTGTGGGGATGGGGTGGAGGTACGGGCTTAGGTAGGGTGCTCATTCCAAGGGCTGATGCAGACCCGATGGGCCGAATAGCCACCTTCTACAATGTGAATTCTATGATTCTACGATTCCCAGCCGTGGTGCCCACTCCTGTCTCCTGCCATAGCACCTTCCCCCACCCCCGCCAGCCCACCCACACGATGCATGAAGTGTGTGACTCACAATGCCCTCTCTCTGTCCCCACAGAAGTTAGCTCACAATAGATGGGAAAGAGCCCAATGGGCAGCTGGGTGCCAGAATCAGAGTCCACACCCCATATGAGAAACAGTCTCTGCAGTTCACGGGGGTGTCCGAGGGCAGAGTGGTCACCGTCATCAAGGTTGATCTGCGCCACAGAGGCGAGGATCCACCGACCCCCACCCAGATGGCCTGTGAATTTTGCATATCGGAAAAGATGATCCTTCCCTCTCACTGACCACATACCCATTCTCCCGCAGCATCCCCATCTGACGGTGCAGGGAACCCTGGGTGTTCCCACCTGGGTCCCAGTCAGATGCCGAGCTTCTGGACATGTCTATCCCATAGCTGGTACAGACGCTAGGGTGTGGCATGAGGTTCAGGAGGGGATGTCAGCTACACTCCAGTGGATCCAAAGGCTATGGCCGGGTAATCAGTGTGTGGGGGCGAATCCCTGCACATGGGCCATCGCCTCGAGGCATCTGTCGACGCTGCCGCCTTCTCTGGTGTCTGACCACCTGGCCTGCCAGCAGCATCATGAGGGCAGCTTCCGCGGGGTCCAAGATATCATCCATTTTGTGTAATATCTATAAACATTAGGAGAAGGTGTGAGACTGACAACCAGCGGCGTCTTGCTCCAAAGGGCCCTCCATTCCCCTTCCTCCCCTTGCCACCTGACATATCCTGCTCATGCACCCCCTGAAGCAGCGGGGGGGCCTGATCACCGGACCCCTTTACCCCAGGCACCTGCATGTAATGTTACCTAAACCGGGGTGTTCAGATGTTGCCCGCTGCACCGTGGTGTTGCCTCCTGCAGTGTTCAGGCAGAATGTCCAAGTATCACGGTCTGATTGGGATGCTGGGCAATAACCCCCACATGGTACATGGCCCGCTCACCCACAGAAATCCACTTGGGAGCTGTGAAGTGCTCACTTAACCATGATTGCCAATTTTCTATTAGCAACAGCCTTCAGCCAAGCAGCCAGAGGCCTCGGTGGTCAGTGGGTGTTATGGGTGGTCGGTGGGGCAGACATGTAGGGGCTGGGGTTGCCTCTGGAAGGGGAATACACAATACAGGGGGTGGAATGTTGGGCCTGCGGACGCTGAGACATACATCTTCTGCCCGTCCTCCCCCCTCAGGCCATGGGTGGGCACTCCGCCCACCCACCACCTCCACCCCAGGTCTGCAAAACGCCCACCACCGCTAATACACCCTGACCGGGACCAGCCCTCGGGCGCTTCCCCACCCTCCCGGGAACCGGAGTAGTAATCCCAGTGCCCCTGGGCTCACTGCCCAGAAGTGAAGATGGCTACTCACCTCCTCGGGTCTTCACAGTCCTCACAAACATAAAGATCCCACACAGCTACAGTAATCTAGGTATAACCCTGAATTCATTCCCCCTTTAACTGTTCCAACTCAATTACAAAATCCAAATAAAAGCAAAAACCCTTTCACAAAGGCGTGGCCCAGCAGACAGCACTCTTACTGTCTTTAAGATGTGTTATGATACTCTGTTTCCCTTTTCAAACAGCAGGTTTGAATTCTTTCTGAAAAGCAATTACCTCTTTTAATTTATCAAATAGTATGGAAACAGCTTTTAAAATGAAGATAGAGAAACACTTCTTTCAACCTGTGCAGTTCAAAACCCAGTCCAAAACACAAAGTGAAAGTTAAAATAACAGGGCCACAGCCCAGCTCCACCCACACAGTGACATCACTGAAGCCATGTGATAAGACAAAAACATTTCTTAAAGGAACACTCACATTACACTGGGGAGGTGGTTGGATCGGGGGTTGCTCCCATTAATTGGATGGAGATTGGCCTTAAGTGGTGATTATTGGAGTTTCACCACGCTATGGCGGTTTCCTGATTTCGCCAATGGGAGCGACCCGGTTACATCACAAACCGATCGATTCCCGCGCGGTTCTTGTTTTCAGCCTCTCCCGTGATCTAATGGCCTTGTCACATTCTCACTTAAGTGCAATGCAGCCATTAAATCGCACCCACCGTGCCTGCGGCAGACCAAGGGGCAGCTGTTGTGAATACAGCAGAGAGCCATGAGGGGTGGACGCTCTGCTCGACAAAATAAGAAATGGAAAATAATTTTCAGTTGCTCTACCAGTTGCTTTCACGGAGAGGCTTGCATTTGTGAACAGTGAATGGTGGTACTCCTGCGATGGATGACAGGCTGCTGGCATCATTTGGGAAGCAGAATTTGCCAGAGGAGGCCCTGGTGAATGAACAGCCAACAGCTGAGTGAATTGAGATGTGAGCAGGTTACTCTGACATTAGTAACAGGTCTTACAACACCACGTTAAAGTCCAACATGTTTGTTTCAAACACTAGCTTTCGGAGCACTGCTCCTTCCTCAGGTGAATGAAGAGGTATGTTCCAGAAACATATATACAGACAAATGCAAAGATGCCAGGCAATGCTTCGAATGCGAGCAATTGCAGGTAACTAAGTCTTTACAGATCCAGATATAGGGGTAACCCTAGGTTAAAGAGGTGTGAATTGTCTCTATGCAAAATCCTACCAACTGTCCTGGCTTGAGACAATATCTACGCGACCTGAGGGTACTCACTCAAAACTATAACTACAAGGACATCACGGCCTCGCAGCACATGGAACTTGCCATCCAGGACACCTATGTGGCTGGAGTCCGGTCCAACGATGTCAGACAGCGCCAGCTCGAAAAGGGCACCCTCGACCTAGAAGAGATGGTAAAACTATCCACCTCATTAGAGGTAGCCTTCCAGAGCCTAAATGCTTTCCCCTCCGACCACCCGATTTCCTCATGGGCGCTGGAGGCACGACCATCACCCGACCCGAGGGTGTCCCAGGCCTGTGCCGCGCGGCTGCCCGCCCAACCCGGGGGGCCGCCCTGCTATTTCTGCGGTCAGAAACAGCACCCAGGCAGCGTTGCCCAGCTCAGAATGCGACCTGCAACGACTGTGGCAAGAAAGGACATTTTGCCAAAGTTTTCTTGGTCTGCCCCAAAGTTCGAAAATCGCAGGCCCGACTCACAGGCCCGCAGACCCCGCAGCGTGGCTACGTGCCTGCCGGTAACGCCCCCTTCTGACCCGTCATCCACCTTGTGCTAACCATGGGAGCCGCCATCTTTAACGCCGCCCGACACGTGTGACCGACGGGGGATGCCATCTTGGCTGCCATCTTGGGACCACCCCGCTACCATTGACGACGCCGGCTACCCGCAGCTTGGCACTGTCACTCTCGACCAGTTACGGCCCAAGCACCTCAAGAACTCCATGATGACCGTCCGGGTCAATGGGCACGAAACGCCCTGTCTGTTTCACTCTGGGAGCACGGAGAGCTTCATACATCTGGACACGGTAAGGCGCTGCTCCCTCCAGACTTCCCCCGCATCCCAAACAATCTCCCTTGCTTCCGGATCACATTCAGTGCAGATCCAGGGGTACTCTGTCGCGAACCTCGCGATATAGGGCACCGAGTACGCCAGTTGTAAACTCTATGTCGTTCCCCATCTCTGCGATTCGCTCTTGTTAGGACTGGATTTCCAGTGCAACCTCAGAAGCCTGACCCTGAGGTTTGGCGGACCCCTACCCCCTCTCACCGTATATAGCCTCGCGACCCTTAAGGTCGCCCTTCCCTCGCTCTTCGCAAACCTCACCTCCGACTGTAAACCCGTCGCCACCAGGAGCAGGCGGTACAGTGCCCAGGACCGGACTTTTCTCAAGTAGGAGGTCCAGTGGCTCCTGAGGGAGGGGATCATCGAGGTCAGTAATAGCCCCTGGAGAGCCCAAGTGGTGGTCGTCAGGACCGGGGAAAAGAACCGGATGGTTGTAGACTACAGCCAGACCATAAATCGGTACACGCAACTCGATGCGTACCCGCTTCCCCGAATAGCGGACATGATGAATCAGATTGCACACTACCGTGTTTTCTCCACGGTAGATCTGAAGCCCGCATACCACCAGCTTACGATCCGCCCAGACGATCGCCACTACATGGCCTTTGAGGCAGACGGCCGCCTCTTCCACTTCCTCAGGTTCCCCTTCGGCGTCAACAACAGGGTCTCGGTCTTCCAAAGAACGATGGACCGAATGGTTGACCAGTACGGGCTGCGGGCCACGTTCCCGTACTTGGATAATGTCACCATCTGCGACCATGATCAGCAGGACCACAACGCCAACCTTTAGAAGTTCCTCCAAACCGCCCAAGCTCTCAATCTCACCGACAACATGGAGAAATGCGTTTTCCGCACAATCTGACTAGCCATCCTTGGCTATGTCGTGGAAAATGGAGTCCGAGGGCCCGACCCCGACTGCATGCCCCCTTCCCCACTGCCCCAAGGCCTTGAAAAGATGCCTGGGGTTCTTTTCATATTATGCCCAGTGGGTCTCCAACCATGCGGACAAAGCCCGCCTACTTATCAAAGCCAGCGGGCAGAATTCTCCGCTCCCGGGGAAAATCGGGAGGGCTGTCGTGAACTCGGCCGAGTTTCACGATGGCCTCGGAGGCCGATCCTCACCCCCTATTCTCCCCTCCCAGCGGGGCTAGGAGCGGCGCTCCGTAACTGTCGGCCGCAGGGCGGCGCACCGAGAGTGACGCGACGCGGCGCCTTTGTGACGTCAGCCGCGCATGTGCATGTTGGCTGGCTCGAACCCGCGCGTGCGCGGCTGACGTCACGACGGCTGACAGCTCGAACCTGTGCATGCGCGGTGGCCGTCTATCCCCTCAGCCGCCCCAAGTCCAGGGTCCGGGATCCGCCCAGAAGGGCGCGAAAACCCTGGGGGCTATAAAGCAGAGTCCCCAAGGTCAGTTTGCTCTCTTGGAAGAACTCCTAGAAGCTCTTGAGAACTCTTAGCTTCTCCATCTTCACTTTGGCATTTGGCTCTCAGCGACGAGAGGCCCGCCAAGCACCAGCCAAGTAAGTCTAAGGTCAACGCACGCTACGAGATAGACGCTCCTAGCTACTATTCTATACCAGTTCGAAGTCAGCAGTATCAGTACCGGACAACGGCCATTGTTCCTCTAACTGAGTGGGCCACTCGAAGCTAAGTATAGGCTTTTAATAGTAGTTGTAGTTTAGTGAGTAGAGTGTATGCATGAGTAATAATTGACTGTGTGTGTAAATAAACTTACTAACTGGTGTATCGAGTCATTGATCAGTATTCGGCTTTGAACCTTGTGGTGGTATCAAAAAGATACCTGGCGACTCTTGAGCAAAGGTAACTAAAACAGAGCAAATTAAGGGAAAGCATAACAAGCAACACTGTTGATCTCTGGCGGCTTGGTGAAGCTGTCCCTTCTGACCAAGTTGCCCAGAATCTGGGCCATATAGTCTTTTGGGTTCCTGCCCTCGATCCTCTCTGGCACTATTCAAATATTTTGACACTGATACAGGTTCTCCTGATCCTCGACTTTCCCCTTCACACTCCCCTTGGTCACCAACAAACTTTTAATTTTGGCCTACAGAGCAACAATCCTGTCGCTCTGGTCAGTCAACGCCATTTCTAATTCCTGGATCGTCTTCCCATGAGCCTCCAGCTTTGACCAGCATCTCCCCCACCGCCATCTTAACCACCACCTGGATCTCCATTTTGATTTCCTTCTTTATTGCGGTCAATTCCTTAATCAGGAATATCTTCCATCCCTCTCCATATTGGTGGGAGCCCATTGTTTGTGTCATCGGTCTCTCTCTCAGGGGTGGCCTAGGACCCCACGCCTCATGGGTCTGCCAACTCGCTCGCTCGCTATTCTTGACCTTTTCCACTGCTTCTGCCTTCCCTGCGGCCTCTTGAGCTCCCACCTTCTGGCATATTCCTCCTTTTCTCTGTTTACAGGTAGAATGAGTCAAGCTTTTCTTGCTAAATTCATCCAAATGTGACGAAGTTACTGTGTTCTGGAGGAGAGCCACCTGATGATGCAACTGCTCAGCATATCCCCATCACCAGAAGTCTTCCATTTGCTGTAATATTTGATGAGCCTAGAAAAGCGGAGCTGCGTCAGATCGCGAGGGATGGGGACCTGTCGGATCGCCCGCACCTTGTCCTCTACCTGGTGGTGGCCGCAACTGTCCACCCGGTACCCTAAATAAGTGACTTCTGGGGCATTAAATACGCATTGCTCCCTAAGGTGGTGGATGCCAGCCTGCTCAAACCGCCTGAGAACTTCAACCAGGTTCTCCATATGCTCCTCATTAAAGGTGTCACTAATGAGGACATCATTGAGGTTTGCAGCCATCTGTGGTAAACCCCGTAAGATATTTTCCATAACTCCCTCGATGATAGCACAGATAGAGGAAATGCCAAACAGCAAGCGGGTATTTTCATATAGAACCATGTGGGTGTTAGTAGTGACAAATTTCCAGGAACCCAGGTCCAGAACCAGCTGCATGGCTTATATCAAGTTTCAGAAACGTTTTGCCTCCGCTGAGCTTCACATATAAGTCCTCAATACGAGGGACCGGGTAACGGTCGACCCGGTTCACAGTCATTTCATAGTCTCCACAGAGACGTACGGAGCCTTCAGGCTTCAATACCGAGACCATAGGTGCAGCCCAATCTGCAAAGTGGATGAGGCGGATGATGCCCAAATGCTCCAACCACTCCAGCACGTGGTCACTTTTGGGGCGCAGTGCATACAAAAGTGGGCGGACGTGAAAATAACGGGGCTGAGCGTTCTCATCCATGCTGACCGTGGCCACGTCCCTCTTGTGGTACCTGGTACTCGGCGAAGGCTCCTCGGAACTTGGCCAACAATCCTTCCGACTCATGGGGATAAATATGACATAAGCGCTGCCAATCCAACCGCAGGTAATGTAGCCAATTGCAGTCCAGCAAGCTGGGCCCGTCTATGCGGACCACCACCAATGGTAAACATGCCAATCGGTCCCCGCACACCACGGGCACATGGGTGGTGCCCTCTATGGCCAAAGATTCTCCGGTGTAAGTAGCCAACCTGGCTCCCGTATCTGAAGTTCCAACGTCTGGAGGCTGGTCTGGATTGTGGTGTTTGCCTGCCAGCTGATTACCGAGAACGCCGCCCCAGTGTCAAGCTCCATCTTGGTGTGGTGACCACTTACTTGCAGCATGACTCGGATAGGTGCGGTCCTGAGGCCCATAACACAATGCAGTGGCAGGGGAGTGCCTTCCATCTCTTGGTCATCTACGTAGCACACTGATCCCTTGGGGGAGATAGCGTCTGGCTGATCATCAAATTCAATACCCTTGTCCCGCCTTCCCCCCATATCCCTTGATCCCTTTAGCCCCAAAAGCTATATCTAATTCCTTCTTGAAATCATACAAAGTTTTGACCTCAACTACTTTCTCTGGTAGAGAATTTCACATATTAACCACTCCCAGGGTGAAGAAATTTCTCCTCAATTCAATCCTAAAAGGTTTGCAACTTATCCTCAAACTATAACCCCTAGTATTGACTCCCCTGCCATTGGGAACATTATTTCTGACTCTATCCGATCTAATCCTGTTAGAATTTTATGAGTTTCTATGAGATCCTCTCTCACTCTTCTAAACACCAATGAATAAAATCTTAACCGACTTAATCTCTCCCCGTATGACAGTCCCACCATCACAGGAATCAGCCTGGTAAGCCATGGCTGCACTCCCTCCATTGCAAGAACCAAAACTGCACACAATACTCCAGATGTGGCTTCACCAATGCTCTGTACAATTTTAGTGAAACATCCTTATTCCTATACTCAAATCCTCTCACTATGAAGGTCATCGCACCATTTGCCTTCTTTCCTGCCTGCTGTACCTGCACGCTTTCTTGCAGCGACTGATGCACGAGGACACCAAAGTCTCGCTGAGTATCCCCCTCTCTCAATTTACACCTATTCAAATAATAATCTGTCTTCCTATTTTTGCTACCAAAGTGGAGAACCTCACATTTATCCATCTTATGCTGCATCTGTCATGCACATGCCCACTCACTCAGCCTGTCCAAATCACACTGAAGCATCTCTGCATCGTCCTCACAGTTCACCCTCCCACACAAAATTGTATCATCTGCAAATTTGGAAATAATACATTTAGTTCCCTCGTCCAAATCATTAATATATAATGTGAAAATTAGGGTCCTATCACAGATCTCCGCGGAACCCGACTAGTCACTGTCTGCCAATCGGAAAATCCAACTCTTTGCTTCCTGTCTGCTAACCAGCTTTCTACCCATCTCAAGGCACTACCCGTAATCCCATGCACTGTAACTTTACATAGTAATCTGCTATGTGAGACCTTGGTGAAAACCTTCTGAAAGTCTAAATAAACCACATCCTCCGGTTCTCCCTGGTCAACTCTACTAGTTACATCGTCAAAGAATTCTAGTAGATTTGTCAAGCATGATTTCCCTTTCATAAATCCATGCTGGTTTGTTTGAGTACACCACTGCTTTCCAAATGCTGTGCCATGAAATCCTTGATAATGAACTCCAGCAACTTCCCTACTACTGACGTTAGACTCACTGGTATTTAGTTCCCTGTTTTGTCTCTACCTTATTTTTCGAATAATGGGTTTATATTAGCTACCCTCCAATCTGCAGGAACCATTCCAGAATTCAGAAAATTTTGGAAAATGCCCACCAATGCATCTACTGTTTCTAGGGCCACTTCGTTAAGTACTCTGGGATGAAGATTATCAGGCCCTGGAGATGTTACCGCCTTCAATCCCATTCATTTCCCCAAAACCATTTCTTTAATAATACTAATTTCCTTCAGCTCCTCATTAAAACTTTTGTTTCTCAGAACTTCCGGTACATTATTCTTATTATCCTTGTGAAGACAGAAGCAAAGTACAAATTTAATTCCTCAGCTATTTCTTTGTTCCCTCTTATGAATTCCCTCGCTTTTGACTGCAATGGGGCCTATATTTGTTTTTGTGAATCTTTTTCTCTTTTACACACCTATAGTTAGTTTTTATGTGACTAATTTGAGTCATCCAAACAATATGCAGATTAAAGTCACTTTTCCTAATCTCCTTGCAGTCTTTTCTCTTGTTCTTCATTCCTCCTGCTGTGAACATAGGTTCCTCTTCCCTTGCTATATTAGTTTCAACCCTCCTCAACTGCTCTTGCAAGAACCCCCCTGCCCCCCCCCCCCCCCCCCCCCCCCCCCCCAGCCCACAAGGACATCAATCCCGGTCCTGCCCAGGTGTAAACTGTCCAGTTTGTACTGGTCCCAGTCCCCCCAGAACTGGTCCCAATGCCCCAAGAATCTGAGACCTTCCCCCTCACACCACCTTTTCAGCCACATATTCATCCTATATATCCTGCTGTTTCTACTCTGACTTGCACATGGCAATGGTAGTAATCCTTATATAACTGCATTTGAGGTCCTACTTTTTAATTTACTTTCCAGCTCACTATATTCTGCTTTTAGGAATTCATCACTTATTTTCCTTATGCCTTTTGTACCAATGTGTACCACAACAACTGACTGTTCACCCTCCCCCTTCAGAATGTCCTGCAACTGCTCTGAGACATCCTTGACCATCGCACCAGGGAGGCAACATACCACCCTGTAGTCTCTTTTGCGGCCAATGCCTTTCATCTATCTAGTCCCCTCACAATTGAATACCCTATGATTATTGTATTGCTACGTCTTTTGCTCCTCCCGTGTTCAGCAGAGCCAACCACCGTGCTATGAATTTGGCTGCTGCTGTTATTTTCTGAGAGGCAATTTCCCTCAACAGTATTCAAAATGGTATATTTGTTTTGCAGTGGAGTAACCCTAAACTTGAGTTTTCAGGAGCTGCACCTGGACACACCTCCTGCACACATGTTGGTTCTGGGAACTGGAAGCATTCCTGATCTCCCACATGGAGCAAGAAAAGCAGGCCATGGTTTGGAGCTCTTCTGCCATGTATTGCCCCTTTAAATTAAATGAATCCTTTTTATATCAAACAATATCAACTAGGGTCCTTCTTCTCTGCTCTTTGTTATTATGGAATATATGTCTTACAAACAATGAAACACAGAATTATATCTTAACAATTATAACCAATAGTGGTAGTAAGTGCCTACCCAACTGTACTCCCCAAACAGCTGTTTAGATTCTTCATCTTGCTGTTTTAAACTGTGAAACTCCCCGCTCTTCCCTCACTGTTTTAAACATTGAAATTCCTGGCTCTCCTCTTGCTGTTTTGAATTGGAAACTCAAGAGTTCTTTCGTAGTCCTAACTATGTCGCTGGTGCCCATATGGACCACGACAACTGGATCCTTTCCCTCTCACTCCAAGCACTTCTCCGATCCTGAAGACATATCCTTAATCCTGGTTCCAGAAAGGCAACACTGGTTTCTCAGTGCATGCTTTCAACTGCAGAGAATAAAGTCTATTTCCCTAAATATACTTTCACCTACATTTACTATATTCCTTTTTGTTCCCCCCACTTAATTAGCTCCCTGCACCATGGTTCAATGGTCAGTTTGCTTATCCTCCTTGCAGTTCTTGCTCTCATCCACAGAAGCTTCAAAAATTTAAAAACTGTTGGACAATTGCAAGGCCTGAGAAGCTGCCATGCTACCTGTGGGATCCAAATATCTGCCTCTCGTAAAGTCACACCTTCCTGCTCCTGATCACAAACCAAATCTTAGGTACCTAGGCTAACGGGTACGACTGCATCCTGCAACAAATTGTTTTGATAACCTACTCCCGCCCTGATGCATTGCAATGTCGAGAGTTTGGACTTCAGCTCATCGATTCAGAGCAGAAGTCCCTCAACTTGTAATCGCAAACTGCAGATGAGGTTGTGGTTTGCACAGGTATCCACCAGTTCCCACATGCTGCAGGTGCAACAGTGCACCTGCCCCGTCATTCTTTTTGCCTTTAATTCAGTGGGTTTCAAGTTTTGAATATCACTCATAGTTACATTATTGAGTTTTACTAGTTAAGCTATGAATTTAATATAATATCTCCCCAGTAATGGTTTAAACTATTGCCCCATTTATGAGGGGAAACAACTTAAAATTCAACTGTTACCTACCTGGAAAACGACTTAATTTAAGAAAGGCACTGTTGGAAGTGTACGATCAGCAAGAAATGCACATGAGCAGTTGGGTTGGGAAAGAGTGAGACACAGTCAGAGTGAATATATTTGGGAATTTGGAGCAAAGTGGGAATTCAGTACTGCGGGGAAAGAGGTACTCTTTGCTTTCTAACCATCTGATCTTCAGAGGGTGGTCTTGCCCTGCTACAGGAGCAGAGGCTACAGAGAACTGAGAGGTAAGTAGTGGGTAAGTTGTTTTCTCCACTTTAAAGCTACATTAAGGAAAGGTAAGAGTTCTAGTTTTTTTTTAAAAACTTCAATAATTTTCTACTTGGAAGAAATTTAACGCAAGGGTCTTTTAATTAACAGTATGACTGGGAAGCTCATTCCAGTATTTTTACGGCCTGCAGCATGTGGGCATTCCAAGACACTACTTGCAGTCTGGATGACCACATGTGCAGAAAGTGTCACCATTTTGACCTGCTTAAGAACCGGGTTTCAGAGCTTGAGCATCCGCTGGAGACACAGTCGTACCTCCGAAAGGCTGAGAGGTTCATAGATAGCACATTTTCAGACATAGTCACCCTGCAGCTTCAGGAAGAGAGGGAATAGGTGACCACCAGTCAGAAAAAGGGAGGCAGGCAGGTTGTCAGGAAAGCCCCAGAATGCATTTCACTCAAGAACCGTTTCTTTGTGTTGGAAAATGATGAGAGTGACGGTTCCTCTGGGGAGTGCAGCCAGAGCCAAGATCATGGCATTGTGGGTGGCTCAGCTTAAGAGGAGGGGAGGAGTAAGAGTGGATGACCAATAGTGGTAGAAGACTTAATACTGAGGGGTGCAGACATGCATTTTTGTAATTCCAGGATGCCTCCCTGGTGCCGGGGTCAAGGATGTCACCTAACGGCTGCACGGCACTCTGAAGGAGGAGGGTGAACAGAGGTCATGGTCCACATTGGTATCAACAATATAGGTAGGGACGTGGTACTGCAGCAAGAATTTAGGGAGATAGGCAGCAGATAGAAAAGCGGACCTCAAAGGTTGTAATCTGTGGATTACTCAAGGTGCCACGTGCTAGTTATAGGAATAGGACGATAGAGCAGATGAATGCGTGGCTGAAGAAATGGTGCAGGAGGTCGGCACTGTGGCACATTGGTTAGCACTGCTGTTTCACAACGCCATGGACCTAGGTCCCATTCCGACCTTGGGTAACTGTGTGGAATTTTCAAATTCTCCCGGTGTCTGCATGGGCTTCCTCCAGGTGCACTATCTGGGTTGCCACATTGGCAAAAGTGGCTGTGACATTTCAAAGGCACAATGGTGAGTTTATCAAACATAGATGACTAAAGACAAAGGTTTAACCTCTCTGTTATAGAGGTGAAGAATTGGAAGATGTTTTTGAGACATCTCTGCCCGCAGAAATGGACAATGACTACAGCTCAGCAAAGAATGCTCGAACAACCTATTTCACATCCAAGAAAAATGTAATATATGAAACAATTGCTTTCTGACACACTAAGCAAGAAGCAAATGAGATAATTGATCAATTTGAACACAATTGAGGCAACCAGCAACCAAATGTGACTTCTGTGATACTGAACATGTCAAATGGGAAATTAAAACACAAATAATTAAATGTTAACTATTCTGAAAAACACTCGAAAAAGGCAGAAAGCTGTCAGAACCTTTGGAGTTAGCAAGATCGCTATCACTATCAAAGGCCAGAGCTGCCAAAGGTGAAGCTGCCTACACTACCTATCACACTCCATGTTCAACTCCTGTGAACACTTTTCACCATCCAGGAAGTCACCTGCAAAGCAACAACAGCAGTCACACAAAAAGAGTTGTTACTTATCCAAAGAATGCTTCCACTGTGCTGGTGCTTATCTGCACTGCACAGAATGTCCTAGTTGCTGGCAAACAGTGTAAAGCTTGTGGAAAATGGAACAACTCTGATTGTGATTGTAACTCATCAGGGAATGCAGCAACTACTATTCCACCAGGAGGATGCCACACATGCGGACCACAACAAAGAGGAAGAGAATATAACCAACGTAGGGGAGGCTGACCCTCAAGATACTTTTGTGCTCCCCTTCAGATACAGCAACCAGCCACATGTGACAGTGACCACTAGCTGCTTTTTGCAACAGATCTGCACATGATTGCTGTTTTATTCACAGTTCATACGCATGCCAAAAACAGCCTTGAATTGTATGCTGATCACTTCATTGGTATTGACAAACTGAAAGGTGTTATATGCAACTCCATGTAGACCTTAATGTGCCCCCAGTCTTTCATCAACATAAACAAATACCATTTCATATCAGAAAACAGACAGAGAAGAAACTTTGGTGCTTACTTGACATTATTGAGAAACTTGAGGGTGAGTCTTTGGGTCTCACCTATAAAAGGTGTTAAGAAACCCAAGAGTGAGAATTAGATTGGAACCTGCGTTGATATACAGTGACCAAATCAAGCAAACAATGAGAAAGGAACTGGACCCTGACAATTGATGATATCATAGATAAAGTGAAGGATACTAAACACTTCTCTAAAGTTGAGCTCAATGCAGGGTATCATCAAATTGAGTTTGCAGAAGAATCGTGGTATTCTCCATTCATATTGAATTGTTTTGATACAAGAGATTCAACTTTGGAGTCAGTTCAACAGCTGAGATATTTCAGCACATGGTTCAGTTGACACTTCAAGGACTTGGAGGCACACTAAACATCAGTGTTGACATTCACATCCACGGTCAAGCTGAAGGTGAACTCGAGACAGACTCATGCCTGCAACATCTTACAGAATACAATCTCGTCTTGAACGAAGACAAATGTTTGTACAGTGAAAGCAGAATCACATTCTTTGGTGTATGTTCAGTGGTGAAGGACTATTGCCTGATGCACAGAATGTTGAAGCCAGACCCAGTCTAGCAGCTGTGTCCTTTAGGACTTTGAGCAGCTCGGTCAGTCGTGGTGTTATGCAAGGAGAGAGTTATGAATAGGATTAAGGATTATGAAATAAATGCTTAGATCCAGCTAAAGCGAGCATGGAGCATGATTGTTATGTAGATGCTGGGAACGTAGAAGTCTCATACCTTTAAAAGGAACTAGTCGAGAATGAAAAGTGGAAAATCTAATGCTGGATTATTTCTGTATTTCGCACAAAGAGAAAAAGAAGAAACTTTCCAGAATCTTTCCTCATGCGATTCAATGGTTTGGCATACACCCCATTGAAAAGAAAAGACTTAATGGCGAGGTGGTCTTTTCTCATTGGAGCTTCTGGTGTTCTCATGAGTAAGTTTTAGTGTGCTGGATTAACAATTCGGTGTGCTCTGTTTGTGGAGTTTAGCATGGAAATCTGCTACTTTCAAAACTGAATGAATGATGGGCATAAGGAGGCAGATTCCGACAAAACATTAAGCTCTTCCAGACTTGTTTAACAAAGATGAGAAAAACCAATTGAGTGCACAGTGACCCACTTATTGGTGGCCTCATCAAAATTAGCAGCAATGAACATTTGCCAGTCTCCTTGGTAACAGTCTTTACAGCTCGTTGATTGATTTTTCTTTATCCTAGTAGATAAAATATGTGTGCAATGGGCCTGGGAAATAGCTATGAGAACAAGTAAACGTTATGCTGAAAGGTGCTCATGTTATTTGTCAATGAAATGTGGTAGATCCTTTCTTGCCCTGCTTTCCTTTTTAAGTTGTAAAACCAGTAACCAAAAAAAATCCCCACAAAAAGTAATGAACAGACATCATCATGTATTGAGCAACAGAGGTCAAGCTACTTTTGAGAGGGGTTTGAATAAACAAAGCTGAACAGTCCCAGCCCTAGTACTTGTCTTGGAACCTGGCCATAGCACATCATTTAGAGTTTCATTAGCTCACTAACCCATTTATGCCTGGAACATCCAAAGTCTACCTGTTTCCATAATCCAGAAATTGAACTTAGTTTATTAAGTTTCTTGACATCTTTCTAAAGCAAAGTGATGAGTGTTACTCCGATTACCAGATCAACCAAATAGGTTTTGTAATTGTTCAATTAATTCAGGAAGTGAAACAACTTGATAACTGGTTTAAAATAAGCTGATGAATGCTTGCAAAAAAATAGTAGAATGATCAATGAACAATTCTGCTCAGTAAATAAAATCAAAATACTATGGACGCGAGAAATCTGAAATAAAAATAGTGCTGCAAACAGTCAGCAGCTGTGGAAGGAGAAACAAAGTTAACGTTTTGAGTCCAATATGACTCTTCTCCGGAACTAAAGGGAGGTAGGTAGTAATGTGATGGGGTTTGTGCTGTTGAAAAAGGAGGAGCAGCAGGTGGCGCAAAAAAGGCCAGGAGCAGGTGAGATTATGATGACACCCAAATTTCTGAAGGGTAACATTTCAGAGATTCAGTTTTTTTGGATATAACAAAATGAAAATTGCTTATTGTCACGAGTAGGCTTCAATGAAGTTACTGTGAAAAGCCCCTAGTCGCCACATTCCGGCGTCTGTCCGGGGAGGCTGGTACGGGAATCAAACCGTGCTGCTGGCCTGCTTGGTCTGCTTTAAAAGCCAGCGATTTAGCCCAGTGAGCTAAACCAGCCCTTATATATTAATGCTCTATACTCAGGTGAACAAAGAAGGCATTAAACTTGAAGTATTGTTGCCTATGAGGATAGTGATAGCTATAACTTGAATCTTTAAATATGGGGAGCAATAAATGACACAACTTAATTCGCTGTTGCGTCTCAGGGACTTAAAGAAATCCTGACAAGCACACATGCATGGTACTCATCTGGAAAGTTTAAACTCCCAATTGCACAGTGGTTAGCACTGTTGCTTCACAGCGCTAGAGACTTGGGTTCGATTCCAAGGTTGGGCCACTGTCTGTGCGGAGTCTGCACGTTCTCGCCGTGTCTGTGTGGGTTTCCTCCGAGCGCTCCTGTTTCCTCCCACAAGTCCCGAAAGACTTGCTTGTTAGGTGAATTGGACATTCTGAATTCTTCCTCTGTGTACCTGAACAGGCGCCGGAGTGTGGCAACTAGGGGATTTTCACAGTAACTTCATTGCAGTGTTAATGTAAACCTACTTGTGACACTAATAAAGGTTATTATTACTGCCAGTTTTACCCATCCTGGATTCCTGCATTATTCCCTACAATCATGGGATCAGATGGCCATACCCATGGAGACTTGGAGTGTTTGTTCCAAACATGCCCTGGTTTTTACACAAATTTATTTGCAGCATTTCCTCGCAGGTGTAAAGCCTGCTAGCGACTGCAACTCAAAGTAAATCAGCTGAAGTGTCAAAGCTCTCCAGCACCACAGCAACCTAGATGGAGCTTTCCAGCGACCATGCTCACACCCCTCCCAACAATATTCATCCACTACCCACCCCCAGTGGAGTGAGACCAGCTGAGTTGTTCTTGCAGAGACCTGGCAAAGGCACAATGAGTCTCCTTCTGTGCCGTAATCGATAATGCTAAACGTTTCTCACCATTTTAAAGTTTTCTGTTTCTATTTTCTTTCCAGCATTGTGAATAACCTCAATTTTCCCCCAGATTTTATTCCTTCTGCCATCTTACCGGCCAATCTATCTGATCCCTTTGTCCCATTCACAGACATTTTTCCCCTTTCATGAAACCAGACTAATCTGTCTAATCATATTTTGATATTCCACTATCTGGTTCATGCTTCCTTAATAATGGATCACAATTTTTCTTCAAAACGCATGTCAGGCTACCTGGCTTGTACAATTACTGTGGTGCAATTACTGTGGTTACTAAATCCCATAATTTACATTATATTTTTTAAACTGTTGACAGGATGTGAGTATGTGGACCAGCATTCATTGTCCATTCACAATTGTCCTTGAGAAGATGGTGGTGAACCGCTTTCTTGAATTGCTGCAGTCCATGGTATTGTGACTGGACTAGTAATCCAGAGACCCAGGGTAATGCTCTGGGGACTTGGGTTCAAATCCCGCCAGGGCAGATGGTGGAGTCTGAATTCAATGTAAAAAAAAGCTGCAATTAAAAGTCTAATGATGGCCATGAAACAATTGTCGATTGTTGTAAAAACCCATCTGGTTCACTAATGTTCTTTCGGGAAGTAAATCGACCATCCTTACCTGGTCTGATCTGACTCCATACCCACAGCAATGTGTTTGCCTCTTAAATACCCGCAGCATTGGGCAATAAATATGGCCACATCCCATAAAATGAATAAAGAAAAAAAAATGTGATGCAGGTACATCCAGAGTGCTGTTCGGAAGAAAGTTACAAGATTTTGATCGAGTAACAGTGAAGGAATGGCAATATAGTTTCAAGTCAGGATAGTGTGTGACTTGGAGTGGAACTTGGTCATGTTCCCCTACAAGTGTTGCTCTCATTTTTCTAGATGATAGAGGTTGCTGGTTTGGAAGGTGTTGTCAAAGAAACCTTGGCGAGTTGGTGCAGTGCACACCTCAGCTATGGGGCTTGCATGATGGACAGAACCAGGCCAGGACTCTGTTCTCGGACCTAAATGCTCCTGCCAGTAGAGAATTGGGAGAGGTCTCCACTGGTGCTGGGAGTGGGGCCCAGGTGAGTCTCTCTCCTTATCCATGCAAATATATGCCTGGTGGAGGGCTTGCCAGGTTCCGTCAGAATCCCGGTACCAGGTTGCCATTTTGACCGGGCAGACTGAACCCAAGGCCAGCGACAGACGACCCTCCCCTCATAATGCTACTCCTGCATTCTCCCCCGCTGACAAGCAAAGACATCCTCCAACTCACCACGGGGAATAACGGGTCCCCCCCACCCCACAACACGCATGCGTGAGTGTGACCCAAGTTGGTTCACTTCCTCTTTTTCACAGCCGACTCCATTTAGCTGCGTTTAATGTGGTGAGGAGCTGTCAAACATAGCAAGAGTGCTTATCAACATTGTGTTTAGCTGCATTCTAGCGCAAAGGGAATAAGAAATAACAATCCACCAAGCATATGCTGCTTGTCTGAGGCAGCAGATGTTAGGAAAGGGCAAGTGAAAATGCAATGATCAGAGCAGAGAATCCTGGCACCAATGTTTAAGATGGTGGATGGAAGGCCAATCAAGTGGGCTGCATGTTTCCTGAGTGATATCAAGGTTGTTCAGTGTTCGTGGAGCTGCACTCATCCAAGCAAGTGGAGAGGATTCCACCACAATCCTGGTAGACTGCCTGAGACAGACTGCATAAGTAAACGTGGCTGGAAAAAGAAAAGGATGATTAAAATTGATTTCCAAAAGAAGATGGTTGGGCTGCCAATGTTAAGCTCGCGTCGTCCACCTTAAAAAAACAGCATCTTCACAAACAGCCAAACTGGGACATGCTAAAAATGGTTAAAGAAGTTTGGTGTTCATGTTTGCAGAAAAAAGATAATGCAGGAAAATTAGAGAAAGAAATCGGGAAAGTTACATTTAGGACTGCTCAAGCAAATTGTAAAATACAATGACATGTTTAGTAATTGATGCGCCATCACGAGGCAAAGATGTGATCCAAACAAAAGGCTTTAATACACAAGATGTGTGCCCGGCAGCAGACATACAGAAGAATGGCCGACTTCCAGGGAACACAGGTTCTTATATCCTGCCCTGTAGGCGGAGCTACCTACCTCTCAGCCAATCAGTTGAGAGGTACATGACTTACCCGGGCCAATGGGCAGTGAGTCCTCTGCACCAATGGCAGCTCACCTCTGAATGTACCGTAATACCCCTAGTCATACTACCACAGTCACCCCTTGTTGAAAAGGAAGCCAGGGCGGGGCGAAGGGGGAAACGGGCATGAGGGGGGTTGGTGTCCCATGAATACGTGAGACTGGTAGTATGACTAGAGATGTTTACGCCATGATGTTGCATCGATGGCTGCCCACTGACCCGCAACTAATATTCGAGAGGAGAACAGAACAATAACTATGTACAGTGTGCTTAATCGGGGGGGGGGGGGGGGGGGGGGGGGGGGGGGGAATGGGTGAACAGTTAAAGAACAAAAATCACAAGAGACCATCCACAGCCAGAAGTCCACCCGTTGGTCACATCGATTCAATCAGTCGAGTGGGTGCCCTCGATGTCCTGTTTGACGTGCGTAGTAGTGCCGGTGACATCGGAGCGGTGGTCGTCCATGACTCCGGGAGCGATGATCTTGTTTCTGTGTCCATACCCCTGGTCGGAGCTAGCGGGGGCTAGGCCAGGGGAGGGGGTCCCTGTCCGCTGAGCTGTGGGTGCGTCGTTGCTGGGGGCAGTGGGTGGCGGGTGGGGGGGGGGGGGGGGTTGGCTGGTGCTGGGGGGTGTGGCTGAGATCCGGCGGATGCCAGGTCCCAGAGGGAGACCGTGTCCTGTCGGCCTTCGGGATACTCCACAAAAGCGTATTGCGGATTCGCATGGAGTACATTAGAACATAAGAACATAAGAACTAGGAGCAGGAGTAGGCCATCTGGCCCCTCGAGCCTGCTCCGCCATTCAATGAGATCATGGCTGATCTTTTGTGGACTCAGCTCCACTTTCCGGCCCGAACACCATAACCCTTAATCCCTTTATTCTTCAAAAAACTATCTATCTTTACCATAAAAACATGTAATGAAGGAGCCTCAACTGCTTCACTGGGCAAGGAATTCCATAGATTCACAACCCTTTGGGTGAAGAAGTTCCTCCTAAACTCAGTCCTACATCTACTTGCCCTTATTTTGAGGCTATGTCCCCTAGTTCTGCTTTCACCCGCCAGTGGAAACAACCTGCCCGCATCTATCCTATCTATTCCCTTCATAATTTTAAATGTTTCTATAAGATCCCCCCTCATCCTTCTAAATTCCAACGAGTACAGTCCCAGTCTACTCAACCTCTCCTCATAATCCAACCCCTTCAGCTCTGGGATTAACCTAGTGAATCTCCTCTGCACACCCTCCAGTGCCAGTACGTCCTTTCTCAAGTAAGGAGACCAAAACTGAACACAATACTCCAGGTGTGGCCTCACTAACACCTTATACAATTGCAACATAACCTCCCTAGTCTTAAACTCCATCCCTCTAGCAATGAAGGACAAAATTCCATTTGCCTTCTTAATCACCTGTTGCACCTGTAAACCAACCTTCTGTGACTCATCCACTAGCACACCCAAGTCTCTCTGCACAGCAGCATGCTTTCATATTTTATCGTTTAAATAATAATCCCGTTTTCTGTTATTCCTACCAAAATGGATAACCTCACATTTGTCAACATTGTATTCCATCTGCCAGACCCTAGCCCATTCACTTAAACTATCCAAATCCCTCTGCAGACTTCCAGTATCCTGCAAACTTGGGAACATTGCCCTTGGTCCCCAACTCCAAATCATCTATGTAAATTGTGAACAATTGTGGGCCCAACACGGATCCCTGAGGGACACCACTAGCTACTGATTGCCAACCAGAGAAACACCCATTAATCCCCACTCTTTGCGTTCTATTAATTAACCAATCCTCTATCCATGCTACTACTTTACCCTTAATGCCATGCATCCTTATCTTATGCAGCAACCTTTTGTGTGGCACCTTGTCAAAGGCTTTTTGGAAATCCAGATATACCACATCCATCGGCTCCCCGTTATCTACTGCACTGGTAATGTCCTCAAAAAATTCCACTAAATTAGTTAGGCACGACCTGCCCTTTATGAACCCATGCTGCGTCTGCCCAATGGGACAATTTCTATCCAGATGCCTCGCTATTTCTTCCTTGATGATAGATTCCAGCATCTTCCCTACTACCGAAGTTAAGTTCACTGGCCTATAATTTCCTGCTTTCTGCCTACCTCCTTTTTTAAACAGTGGTGTCACGTTTGCTAATTTCCAATCCACCGGGACCACCCCAGAGTCTAGTGAATTTCGGTAAATTATCATTAGTGAATCTGCAATTTCCCTAGCCATCTCTTTTAGCACTCTGGGATGCATTCCATCAGGGCCAGGAGACTTGTCTACCTTTAGCCCCATTAGCTTGCCCATCACTCCCTCCTCAGTGATAACAATCCTCTCAAGGTCCTCACCTGTCATAGCCTCATTTCTATCAGTCGCTGGCATGTTATTTGTGTCTTCCACTGTGAAGACCGACCCAAAAAACCTATTCAGTTCCTCAGCCATTTCCTCATTTCCCATTATTAAAACTCCCTTCTCATCCTCTGAAGGACCAATATTTACCTTAGCCACTCTTTTTGTTTTATATATTTGTAAAAACTTTTACTGTCTGTTTTTATATTCTGAGCAAGTTTACTCTCAGTAGCTGGACTCTTTCGACCAACGGGTCCAACTTGTGCACCCGCACATGCTTCCGGAGCAGAATGGGCTCCGGGGTAGCCAGCCAGGTTGGGAGCGGGGTCCCTGAGGAAGACATCCTGGGAAAAACAAGAAGATGTTCGTGAGGCATTTGGTTAGTGGCGGTACAGAGAAGCGACTAGATGGAGTGGAGGGCGTCTGGAAGGACCTCTTGCCAGTGGGAGACTGGGAGATTTCTGGACCGTAGGGCCAGCAGGACGGCCTTCCAGACCGTACCATTCTCCCTCTCGACCTGCCCGTTACCCCGGGGGTTGTAACAGGTCGTTCTGCTGGAGGTGATGTCCCTGCTGAGCAGGAATTGACGCAGCTCGTCGCTCATAAATGAGGACCCCCGATCGCTATGAATGTATGTGGGGTAACCGAACAGGGAGAAGATGGTATGCAGGGCTTTGATGATGGTAGTTGTGGTCATGTCGGGGCAGGGGATGCCGAAAGGGAAAAGGGAGTACTCGTCAATCACATTGAGGAAGTACGTGTTGCGGTTGTTGGAGGGGAGGGGACCGTTGAAGTCTATGCTGAGACGTTCAATGGGGCAGGAAGCCTTTATCAGGTGCGCTCGTTCAGGGTGGTAGAAGTGCGGCTTGCACTCAGCGCAGATGTGGCAGTCCCTAGTGACTGTCCTGACCTCCTCGATGGAGTAGGGCAGGTTGCGAGTCCTTATGAAATGGAAAAAGCGGGTGACCCCCGGGTGGCAGAGGTCCGCGTGGAGGGTTCGGAGGCGGTCCACTTGTGCGTTGGCACAGGTGCCGTGGGACAGGGCATCGGGAGGCTCGTTTAGCTTCTCAGGACGATACAAGATGTCATAGTTGTACGTGGACAACTCAATCCTCCACCGCAAGATTTTATCGTTCTTTATCTTGCCCCTCTGTGCATTATCGAACATGAAAGCTACTGACCGTTGGTCTGTGAGGAGTGTAAACCTCCTGCTGGCCAGATAGTGCCTCCAATGTCGCACAGCTTCAACTATGGCCTGTGCTTCCTTCTCGACCGAGGAATGTCGGATTTCGGAAGCATGGAGGGTACGGGAGAAGAAGGCCACAGGTCTGCCCGCTTGGTTGAGGGTGGCCGGCAGAGCAACATCAGATGCGTCGCTCTCGACCTAAAAGGGGAGGGACTCATCGATAGCGTGCATCATGGCCTTTGCAATGTCTGCTTTGATGCGGCTAAAGGCCTGGCGGGCCTCCATCGACAGGGGGAACGTGGTGGACTGGATGAGAGGATGGGCTTTGTCTACGTAATTGGGGACCCACTGTGCGTAATATGAAAAGAAGCCCAAACAGCGCTTGAGGGCTTGGGGGTGTGGGGGAGAGAGAGCTCCATCAGGGGGTGCATGCGTTCGGGGTCGGGGCCTATCACTCCATTACGCACTACGTAGCCGAGGATGGCTAGACAGTCGGTGCTAAACACGCACTTATCCTTATTGTAGGTCAGGTTAAGGAGTTTTACAGTACGGAGGAATTTACGGAGGTTGGCGTCGTGGTCCTGCTGGTCGTGGCCGCAGATGGTGACATTGTCGAGATACGGGAAAGTTGCCTGTAAACAGTGTTGGTCGACCATTCGGTCCATCTCCCTTTGGAAGAGCGAGACCCCGTTCGTGACAACGAAAGGAACCCTTAAAAAGTGGTAAAGTCGCCCATCCGCTTCGAACACAGTGTACTTTCGGTCACTCGTGCGGCTAGGGAGCTGGTGGTAGGCGGACTTAAGGTCCACCGTGGAAAAAACCTTGTACTGCGCGATCCTGTTGACCAGGTCGGAGATACGTGGGAGAGGATACGCGTCCAGCTGTGTAAACCTGTTGATGGTCTGACTGTAGTCTATGACCATCTGATTTTTCTCCCTGGTCTTGACCAGCAGCATTTGTGCTCGCCAGGGGCTGTTGCTAGCCTCGATAACCCCCTCCTTCAGAAGCCGTTGGACCTCGGAAGTGATGAAGGTCCGGTCCTGGGCACTGTACCATCTGCTCCTGGTGGCGACAGGTTTGCAATCCGGGGTGAGGTTTGCAAACAAGGATGGGGGATCGACCTTGAGGGACGCGAGGCTGCTGACAGTAAGGGGGGGGCATAGGGCCGCCGAATTTGAATGTTAAGCTCTGGAGTTTGCACTGGGAATCTAACCCCAGGAGTGCCGCCGCGCAGAGTTGGGGAAGGACGAAGAGCTTATAGTTTTTAAACTCCCTGGCCTGGACCGTGAGGTCCGCTATGCAGAACCCTGTGATCTGGACCAAGTGCGAACCGGAGGCCAGAGCGATTCTTTGTTTTACCGGATAAACGGGAAGTGTGCAGCGTCTTACCGTGGCAGGGTGCACAAAACTTTCCGTGCTCCCGGAGTCCAACAGGCAGCTCGTCTCGTGACCGTTGAGGAAAATCTTCGTGGTTGCCGTGCAAAGCGTGCGTGGCCGTGACTGATCCAACGTTACTGAGGCGAGTCGTGGCAGGAACTCCGAGTCGTCATCCGGCAGCAAGTGGTCACTTGCTGGGTCCTCGGTGCCGATCCAAGATGGCTGCACCTGTCGGCCGCACGTGGTGGGGGTAAACAAAATGGCGGCACCCTGGGATCGCACGTGGAGTCGGGGCCCAAAATGGCGGCGTCCGGGGATCGCACGTGGCGTCGGGGGCCCAAAATGGCGGCACCCAGTGATCACTCGTGGCGGTGGGGGGTGGGGGCAGCGAGGTCCGTGGGCCGCGCGGGGCACGTGAGGAGCGCGGGGCGGACCCTCGGTCGCAGCTCGGGACTGCAGCGACCGTCTTGGACTGGCAAACAGTCGCATAATGGTCCTTTTTGCCGCAGCCTTTACAGGTTGTGGCGCGGGCCGGGCAGCGCTGGCGGGGGTGCTTGGACTGGCCGCAAAAGTAGCAGCGGGGCCCCGTGGGTTTATCGTGGTGCCCTGCGGCGCAGGCCTGGGGGTGGTCAGAGTCTGCGGAGGTGAGGGGGTCGTCTCCATGCCGCCCAGGGGTCCGCCACGTGGTCGGAAGCCTTCGCGCGGGAATTGCGGTTGGCGATATCGAGAGAGGAGGCGAGGGCCCGTGCCTCAGCGAGGCTTAAAGTTTCCTTCTCCAAGAGTCTCTGGCGGATCTGGGTAGATGGAATACCCGCCACGGAAGCGTCTCAATTTAAAAGTTCGGTGTGCTCGGCCGCAGAAACTTATGGACAGGCGCAGTTTCTCCCCAGAACAAGGAGGGTCTGGTAGAATTAATCTAAGGACTCACCAGGAATTTCTGTCTCGTGGACAGTAAGTGCCGAGCGTAGACCTGGTTCACCGGCCGGATGAAATGTCCCTTAAGCAAGTCCATGGCCGCGTCATAGTCTGTTGTGTCCTCTATGAGCGTGTACAAGGCGGTGCCCACGCACGAGTGGAGGATATGAAGTTTTTGTTCCCTCGACAGGCGGTTTTCGGCTGTGCTTAAATAACTGTTAAAACACGCCAGCCAGTGTTTAAATGCAGCTGTTACATTTGTTGCGTGCGGGCTGAGTCGAAGGCACTCCGGCTTGATAAGAAGCTCCATCTTTTTAAAACTTGTGTATTAAATTGATGCACCATCAATTGGACACGAGGCAAAGATGTGATCCAAACAAAAGGCTTTAATACACAAGATGTGTGCCCGGCAGCACTCGTACAGAAGAATGGCCGACTGCCGGGGAACACGGGTTCTTATATCCCGCCCTGTAGGCGGAGCTACCTACTGGCTGAGAGGCACATGACTTATCCGGGCCAATGGGCAGCGAGTCCTCTGCACCAACGGCAGCTCACCTCTACCACAGTAATGAAATGAGGAGTCACTATTTTTCTGACACTTTTTAACAAGCGTGGCTTCAAAAAAGTTTGTGAATCACAGACACAATGGTTTTTAAATTTTCTATTTGATTTGGTGGCATTTTACACATCAGCAGGTTACTGTTTGAGAAGCCGACATGTTTTACCATCCATCTCATAATGCAGGCAAACCAATACAAGCAGTTTGGGCTGTTTCTGTTTTTCGGTGATAGATTACAGAACATCAGAACTAGGTATTAGTGCATGATTAAGAGATGCTGCATCAATCTCAACTGCATCAGAAAGATCATCCCCATAGAGTATGTTTAATCCCATAAGCAGGTCTTCAACACTTTCAAGTCACCGCCATGTGTTTGTTCCATCTCCCAGGGCAATAAGTAGTACAGGAGATTGGCTAATAACAAATTAAAAAGATATTGATGCCAACTAGAAGAGACAATTAAAAAAAATTAAATGCCTCTCTATTTCAAAGCAGGTTATGTGTAATTTTGATGACTCAATGAGTAAATGCTAATAGGCAATGAAGAAACTATTCTTCATGTGTAAACTGAGGGAGTAAGTGGAAGTTTATAAAAATCAGATGGCAAGAACTTATACAGCATTTTGCAATACAGTTCAGTAGGAACTTGGTAATGCATGATTAAAGAATAGAATTCACACCATGTCAAGGTTCCCTCACAAAAAACAAACTATACAAAATCGTTACTGTGTAATGCAGCAGTTTCACAAAATGATTTCCTATAGTAAGCTTTAAATAAACGGTTTTAATGCCATGGGCCTCGTTATAGCTGAAATCCCAAGCTGAGGAAAAGCACAAAATGAATCTTAGAATGGTTACAGCACAGAAGGCCATTTGGCCCATTGTGTCTATGCCAGCTCTCTGCAGGAGCAATTTAGCTCATTCCATCCCTTCCCTTTTGTCATAGTCCTGCATTTTCTCTCTCCTATCCAATGCCTATTTTGAAAGTCCCGATTGAACTGACCTCAGCCACAATCCCAGCGATTATATTTCAGATTCTTACCGCTCACTGTGTGGAATGTTTTTACGTCTGTCACCATTGATTTATTTCCCTATTACTTTAAATCAGTGTTCTCTGTCTCTCTCCCTCCTGCCAACGGGAACACGTTGTTCTTTAAGGATGTGCTGAGGGTTTTGGTATCATGACCAAATTTTGGTATCATGGTACAGGCTTGGAGGGCCAAAGGGCCTGCTCCTGTGCTGTATTGTTCTTTGTTCATTACGTTACCCCCAGATCTACACAGTCTAAGCCCCTCATGATGTTGAATACCTCTATGAAATCTCCTTTTAACATTCTCTTAGGAGAACAACGGAGGTTTCTCCAATATATCCACATAATGAGGTTTCTCGGGTGGAATTCTCCGACCCCCCCGTCGGGTCGGAGAATCGGAGCGGCGCTGAGCAAATCGCGCCATGCCACCCCGATGCCAGGACGCAATTCTCCGCAGTGCGGACCTCGGCGTTGAAGGGTCCGGAGGCAACTTGTGGCGTGGGGAGGGGAGTTCCGACCGCGGGGGAGGCTCCGTAGTGGCCTGGCCCGCGTTTGGGGCCCACCGATCGGCGGGCCTGCCACTCTGCCCTCCAGCCTCCTTTCCTCTGCGCCGGCTCCTGTAGCTCTGCGCCATTTAGCTTCAGAGCCGCCACGAAGAAGAAGACCACCGCGCATGCGCAAGTTGGTGCCGGCCCAACTGCGCATGCGCGGACCCCACAGCACCGGATTCAGGCCGGGATCGGCAGCTGGAGCGGCATAGGCCACTCCAGCACCGTCCGAGCCCCCTGTGGGCCCCCTCATCTCTGGAACCATTCTCATAAATCTCTTCTGTCACTCTCTAAAGCCATGACATCCTTCCTAAAGTGTAGTGATGAAAATTGGACACATTACCCCAGTTGAGGTTGACCCAGTTTTATAAAAGTTCAGCATTATTTCCATGCTTATGACTTTATATAAAAAGCATTGGATTCATACTCCTACCACTTTAGGGGATTTTAACAGTAACTTCATTGCAGTGTTAATGTGAGCCTACTGGTGACAATAATAAGGATTATTATATATATTTCTCAAACTTCCTGCCACCTTCAACGATGTATACACATATACGGGCTGTTTATAGTCAGTGGCGGTGAGGGCGGAGAGGAGTTCAGCCGTGAGCGGGGCAATCGCAACCAGTCCACAACGGTACAAAAATGGCTGGTCAACTAACAGAGGAGCAAATTGTTGAATTCAAAGAGACCTTTTCACTCTTTGACAAAGATGGGGATGGTACCATTACAACAAATGAACTTGGGACAGTTATGAGATCACCAGGACAGAACCCAACTGAGGCAGAACTACAGGATATGATCAATGAGGTTGATGCTGATGGAAATGGAACAATTGACTTTCCAGAATTCCTGACAATGATGGCAAGGAAAATGAAAGATACAGATAGTGAGGAAGAAATCAGAGAATCATTCAGAGTGTTTGACAAGGATGGTAATAGTTACATTAGTGCTGCAGAACTTTGTCATGTAATGACAAACCTTGGAGAAAAATTGACAGATGAAGAAGTTGATGAAATGGTCAGAGAAGCAGATATTGATGGTGATGGTCAAGTGAACTATGAAGAGTTTGTACAAATGACGACTGCAAAGTGAAGATCTGGTACCGAAAACCTTTTAATTTTCTTGTAAAAAAATAAGCATTGTTTATTTGCCTTTCCTTTGTTTGTAATTTCTGTAATGTTTCTCTCCTGCCCCAACTGTCTATAACATGTGCATGTATAGTGGGTAGAGTAAGTCCATGTTATTTTCCTTCCCTTCAATATCTTCTTGTCATTGTTTTCATTTGTGACAAGACTTTGGTGTAACAAAAGTTGCATGTGGCTTTATCTTGAAGTGCATCCAAGCTCTTCTACACATTCAAAGCTACATAAGGACTTGTGGTTTAACGAGGGATCATCTGGGTATGCTGCTGTGAGGAAATGGCTGGTATCAGCATGTGTTGCATTGCTGTTTAAATGCAGAGTTATTACTCTGCATAGAGTAAGGACAGAAAGCCTAAAATTTCTCAGCATTGCACTATAGCAAAATGGGTGTATCATCCAGGTACTCGTACACTAAACCTTTTTGTATTTGCTGTTCCATACAAGGAAGCATTTTTGTTTCTTACTGTGCTCTTTCAAAATTTTGTTCAGCCACTTAGTTCTTTCTGAAATCTGCTTTGGCACTGACATGCCTGAAATCCATTCCAAGTTGTATATTTTTTTCCAATAAAACTACAATTTACCCAAAACAAAATATTGAATTTGCACACTCTACAGAACTATAACTAGTAATCAAGTAATCTATATTAAAGTATTAACTAAATTAAACTACACGTGCTAACAATGCTGTGATATGTCCCTCTAACACTCTGCTGTCTAGTCACTCCTGGTTGGAAGAGACCCAAGATTCTTTGAGTTCTCATTTATATAGAGTGGAATCTAGTGTTGCCCTCTAGTGGTTGTGTGACACTAAGATGTAATCATTAACCCTTTACATGTCTTTATATATACACATCACTGCACCCTAATTCTCGAAACTCCAATGAGTATCGGCCCAACCTGCTCAATCTTTCCTCAAAGACAACCCCTTCATCCCAGAAAGTAAGGTGATCAAAACTATGCATAGTACTCCAGATGTAGCCTCACCACGGCCCAGTACAATTGTAGCCAGGTCGTCCCACTTCTATACTTTTATACACTATGCCCTTTGCAATAAAATCCAACATTCTATTTTCCTTCCTTCCTGCTGTAACTGCATGTTATATGTTTGTGATTCATCTACAAGTGCACCCTAAACCCTTTGCATCACAGCATTTACAGTTTTTCTAAATGATACCTGCCAAGCAGAGTTCCTGAAAATGTTCACTACTATGCAGCTGTTCCCATCAACCAAGTCATTAATAGGGATCGTAAACATTTGAGGCCCCAGCTCCGATCCATATGGCACTCCACTAGTTACAGTTTGCCAACCTGAAAATGATCCATTTATCTCAATTCTGTTCTTTGTCAGTTAGCCAATCGTTTATCCATACTAATGTATCACCCCAAAGGAGGACCCGTTATGATGAGGTCATTGATTAATCCTGTCTCCATACACATTACAAGATCTATACAAGCTTGTTTCCTGGTTGGATCCAGAATGTATTGTTCAAATAAATTATCCTCTCTCTGAACTCATCCTCCTGGCTACCTTTACCAATTTTATTCATATTCTGTGTTGCTACGGTGTTGGTGGATATAAACAGCTCCCACCAGTGTTTTCTTGTCATTGCTATTTCTTATCTCCATGTAAACTGATTCTACCTCTTGATCCTCTGAACCAAGATTATTTCTCACCATTGTACCGATCTCATCCTTTATTAACGGAGCTATCCCACCCCTTTTTCCTTCAGTCCTGTCCTTCCAAAATGTCAAAAACCTTCGAATATTAAGGCCGCAGCCATGGTAACTTTGCAAACATGGGTTGGATTCTCCGATCCCTGACGCTGAAATCGCGTTTAGCAATGGGCGGAGAATCCCCGATGATGACGAAACCGTGGGCACCGCCGCTTTCGTGATGCTCCCCCCTCCTGAAAAGCAGCGTACTCCTACAGTGTCGTATCCACATCCTCAGGCCATTGCCTGAGGCAACCCCCACCCACGATGCTCCGTCCCCGACCAGCAGAGTTCCCGACGGCGTGCACACATGTGGCCTCATCCGTCGGGACCTCAGCGTGGCGACTGCGGACTCAGTCCAGCGCCGTCACAGTCGGGGGAGGGTCGATCCGCAGGCAGGGGGGGCACTATTCGGGGCTGGGGGCATTGTGGGGGGGCGGTCCAGGGCGTGAGAGCCGGCCAAAGGGGGGGGACTATTTTTGTGGGCCGGGTCCGGTGGCTGCGTTCGCTATGAAGCACGGCGCAGCCACTGCAGGCTGCCGCCATGCGAATCCCCGGCCTCGGATCCAGCAATGCTCCAGGCTGTATCGGCAGCTAGAGCTGGGAGCACTACGCTGCCTGGCTGCTAGCCCCCAACCCAAATCGGTGGCCGTTTTGCGCCAGTTTTCCAGACGTAAAACACCACTGTTTTCATGCTGGCGTGGGGACTTAGTCTCCCAAACGGGGAATCCAGCCCCATATCTCTGTAATGACTATCACACTCATTTATTTTAATTCGTGCTTTCATTTCATCCATTTTGTAATGAATGCTGCATGTATTCAGATAAAGAGCCTTTAATTCTGTATTTTTACTCTGGCCTTGCTTGCTGGCGCACTCTCATGTTTGTGTGCTATGTGACTCCCTGCCACACCCTGGTTATTACTACCACCTCACTACCTTGCCTTGTCTTTCCTTTTCAACTTTATAAACTTCTCCTCATATGACCCCCCCCCCCCCCCCCCCCCCCCCAATCCCCCAGCTACTTATCTTCAAGTCCTCTCTATAAGTCGAGTTACATGATTCACCAGTATACTGGCCGCAGCATAGTTCAGGTGAGGGCCATGTCAATGGTAGAGCTTCCACTTTCCCTGGTACTGGTACTAGTGCCCCATTAACTGAAACCTGTTTCTCCCACACCAATCTTTATGCCATGCATTTAGCTTCCTTATCAAAGAACAAAGAATAATACAGCACAGGAACAGGCCCTTCAGCCCACCAAGCCTGCACCAATCACGTGTTCTATCTAGTAAGAAGTCTTACAACACCAGGTTAAAGTCCAACAAGTTTGTTTGGAGTTACTAGCTTTCAGAGCGCAGTTCACTTACCTGATAAAGGAGCTGCGCTCCGAAAGCTAGTGACTCCAAACAAACCTGCTGGACTTTAACCTGGTGTTATAAGACTTCTTATTGTGTTCAGCCCAGTCCAACGCCGGTATCTCCACATCTTGTCCTATCTAGACCAACCACCCATATCCTTCTATACCCCGTCTGTTCATGTGCCTGTCCAAATAAGTCTTAAAGGTCGTTAACGTATCTGCCTCAACCACCTCACTTGGTAGTGCATTCCAGTCTACCACCACCCTCGGTGTAAAAAACTTCACCCGCACATCTCCACTGAACCTGTCCCCCCTCACCTTGAACTTGTGCCCCCTTATAATTGTCATTTTGGCCCTGGGAAAAAGCCTCCAACTGTTCACCCTATCTATACCCCTCATCATTTTATAAACTTCATTCAGGTTACCCCTCAGCCTCCGTCTCTCTGGGGAGAACAATCCCAGTTTATTCAATCTCTCTTCATATCTATTACCCTCCATACCAGGCAACATCCTGATAAACCTTTTCTGTACTTTCTCCTAAGCCTCCACATCATTCTGTACGCATTCCGTACACGATATTCCAAATGTGGCTTAACCAACGTTCTATATAACTGTAACATATGTTGCAAACGTTTATACTTGATGTCCCATCTGATGAAGTCCATGTGCTTTCTTTATGACCATTTCCACCTGCGCTGCCACTTTTAAGGATCTGTGGACCTGCACACTCAGAGCTCTCTGTGTCTCTATGCTCCTGATGGTTCTGCCATTTATTTTGTAGCTCCCACCTGAATTGGATCTAACAAAATGCATCACCTCGCATTTGTCTGGGTTAAATTCCATCTGTCATTTCTCTGCCCAATTTTGCAGCCTATCTATATCCTGCTATATTCTCTGATAATCTTCATCAGTATTCGCAACTCCTGCAATCTTAGCATCATCCGCAAACTTGCTAATAAGACCAACTACGTTTTCTTCCAAGTAATTTATATATAATTACAAAGAGCAGAGGTCCCAGTACTGATTCCTGTGGTACACCACTAATTACAAACCTCCATTCAGAAAAACACCCTTCCACTGCTACCCTCTGTCTTTATGGCAAAGCCAGTTCTGAATCCATCCAGCTAGTTCACCCCTGACGCCGTGTGATTTAATCTTTTGCACCAGCTTGCGATGAGGTGTGGGATGAGGGTTGCGGGTCGAGGGGGGTTGGGGGGGGGTTGCCCATACATGTGTCATGAGGATCTGCAAAAGAACAATAATACACCTAACGCTTCATCCCTCGTAATAACGACTTATCTTATTTATTCCACATCAGGTTTGCTTGTGGCTCAAGTGGCAATCCAAAGATTATCACCTTTGTGGTTCTGCTTTTTAATTTAGCCCCTAAATGCTCATACTCCCTGAAGGGAACCTTTTTTTTAGCTCCATCTATATTGTTGGTACTCATGTGGATCATGACAACCAAAACCTTCCCCTCCTACTCTGTGTTCCTCTCCAACCATGAGGAAGTGCCCTTAACACTGGCATTGGCATGCAACACAGCCTTTGGGACTCATGCTCTGAGCTGCAGAGAAAAGTTATCAATCCCCCTACCTATACTATCCCCTGCCACAACTACATTCCTTTTTGTTCCCCATACTTGAATGGCCCCCATTCACCTTACTCATCCTCCCAAGTTGCAAGACCATCTGATCTGTTGGACAATTGCAAGGACTAAGGTTCCTCCATTGCTACCTTTTGGATCCTCATACCTGCCTTCCTCACAGTCACACCCTTTTGCTCTTGACCATAGGCCAAAACCCAAATACCTAGCCGCAGGGACTGCCTCCTGGGACAGTGTCCAGATAATGCTCCTCCTCCACGATGCCTCGAAGTGTCCAAAGTTCAGACTCCAGCTTATCAACTCTGAGCCATAGTTCCTCGAGATGCAGACATTTACTGCAGATGTAGTTAGCATGGGTCACAGAGGTATCCATCAGATGCCAAATGCTACAATTGCGGCAAATCATCTGCATGGTCAAATTAATTTTCTTTCATTAAATTTTAGAATAATCATAACAATTTCTCATTATGCTTTGGAGTTTAACAAATTATGTTATCAACTTAATAAACTACTTATATTTCCTCAGTACTGATTTAAACTCCAGTACTGTCCCAGCTTAAAAATCAATGTCTTCTGGCACATGCCAGGGGAGGCATTGACTCAGCGGTATCGTCACTGGACTATGTGGCACGATAGCACAGTGGTTAGCACTGTTGCTTCACAGCACCAGGGTCCCAGGTTCGATTCCCGGCTTGGGTCACTGTCTGTGTGGAGTCTGCACGTTCTCCCTGTGTCTGCGTGGGTTTCCTCCGGGTGCTCCAGTTTCCTCCCACAAGTCCCGAAAGACAAGCTGTTCGGTGAATTGGACATTCAGAATTCTCCCTCTGTGTAACTGAACAGGCACCGGAATGTGGCGACTGGGGGCTTTTCACAGTAACTTCATTGCAATGTTAATGTAAGCCTACTTGTGACAATAAAGATTATTATTATTATTAATCCAGAGACCTAAGGCAAAATCTGTTGACCCAGGTTCTAACCCAACCACAACAGATGGTGAAATTTGAATTCAATAAAAATCTGGAATTAATTATGTCGATTGTCGTAAAAACCCATCTGTTTAACTAATGTCCTTTAGAGAAGGAAATCTGCCACCTTAACGTGGCCTGACCTACATGTGACTACAGATCCACAACAAGGTGCTTGACTCTCAAATGCCTTCTGAAATGGAGGGTGGTTAGGGACGGGCAATAAATGCCGGACCAGCCAGTAACTCACATTCCGTGGAATTCATTTTTAAAAATGCTTTCACTCATATCCTTCAGCAACACAGTGCAGGATGCGCAGGAAAAAGTTGGCAGCACATCATGCCCAAGGAAATAGATGTAGGCATCCATAGTAGCACTGTGGCAACTGAATTTGTGCCCTTGAGCCCAATCTTATTCTCCTCCCACTTGCATGATAAGAAATTCCAGGGATTGAGTAGGCAACTATGTCTCAAATTTAATCTGGTTCAATCTCAGTGTTACTACATGGGCTTCTAGCCTGTGTATTTTCTGCCATGCCTATGCAAATGTCTGAGTAAGTTTCCAAAAGGTACGCATGTATTACTCTGCTGAAAGAAGGCATTTTCAATGTACACATTCCTACCATACCACTAGTCTTGTACTTTAACTCAACCGGACAGTTTAATCCGGACAAATGTGAGGTAATGCATTTTGGAAGGTCTAATGCAGGTAGGGAATATACAGTGAATGGTAGAACCCTCAAGAGTATTGACAGTCAGAGAAATCTAGGTGTACATGTCCACAGGTCACTAAAAGGGGCAACACAGGTGGAGAAGGTAGTGAAGAGGCATACGGCATGCTTGCCTTCATTGGCCGGGGCATTGAGTATAAGAATTGGCAAATCATGTTGCAGCTGTATAGAACCTTAGTTAGGCCACACTTGGAATATAGTGTTCAATTCTGGTCGCCACACTACCAGAAGGATATGGAGGCTTTGGAGAGGGTGCAGAAGAGATTTACTGGGATGTTGCCTGGTATGGAGGGCATTAGATATGAGGAGTGGTTTAATAAATTCGGTTTGTTCTCACTGGAACGACGGAGGTTGAGGGGCGACCTGATAGAGGTCTACAAAATTATGAGGGGCATAGACAGAATGGATAGTCAGAGGCTTTTTCCCAGGGTAGAGGGGTCAATTACTGGGGGGCATAGGTTTAAGGTGCAAGGGGCAAGGTTTAGAGGAGATGCACGGGGCAATTGTTTTACACAGAGGGTAGTGGGAGTCATGAACTCGCTGCCAGAGGAGGTGGTGGAAGCAGGGACGATAGTGACATTTAAGGGACATCTTGACAAATACATGAATAGGATGGGAATAGAGGAATATTGACCCAGGAAGTGTAAGTTAGTTCAGACGGGCAGCATGGTCAGCACAGGCTTGGAGGGCCAAAGGGCCTGTTCCTGTGCTGTACTTTTCTTTGTTCTTTGTTCTTTGTAACCCTGACCACTGATCAACAGGAAAACAGACTCAGTTGAGGCTATTGAAAATTGTGAAAAATCTCACACTCAGGATTTTCCCATTGATGAAAGATCTACTGTAAATGATTGGACTAGGAGAGTCGAACAGCTTGAAAATTGTGCAGGTGTCTATGTCTCCTGCTCCCATATTGTACAAGTTTTAGTCGTGCAATTTGTATTGCTTTCTGTGGTAACTTTTGTCAGGGTAATTAATGTAAATTTACTGTACAGTAATGGTGAAACTATTGACTCCTTAAGATACATCAATCGGCTAGACGTTTGCTCCTATTAGGCTTTGTGTAATGGTGCCATGGACGTTTTAAGAGCACGTTATGAAGAAGTGATCTTCATCCGGCTGAGATCAGCAAAAGGTGATGTTCACTTTATTTATTTATTTTCAAAGAAATATTTATGATGCGAGGTATTTAACCGTGGCTTGACGGTAAGAAAAATCTTTGGCTAAAAACTGCTATTCAATACATGAAAATCTTGATTTCAGCTCTCATCATTTTTCTAAGGTGCTTTTTTCTTATGTTCTAGGAATTGTGATGTAACTGCTGTGCAGCGTGATTCTTATGGTATTTAGCTGTGACATATTCTTTGAATAAACACAATGCAAGAAATGTGGAGAGCGGTGGACCATGTTTGTCCAGGACTACCCCGCGAGGTGCAATAAAGCATTTACTTCCGTGGTTTCATCAATGCTTCAGCCTGCCTATCTTTACACCCCTCAATCTATCTTTCTTTTGTTATGATTATGCCTGCTGCCTCACACTTTTATAGCAGGCTTTAAAATAAGTTTTTTTTTTCAAATGCCAGAATCCATTAGTTTTAATCAATAATGCACAAAAATTTAAACTAGTTGCTGAGAGCATCTGCAGATTTGAACAGGCAGACCTTGATCAACTTGGAGCTGCTCTAATGAGCAACCCAAGATTTCTACTGAAGTATTGATCCATTTCGGGGAATTATTAGCCATTTCCAATACACACCATCTGAATAACTACAGCCCTATCGGAGCAGTCTCAAGCAGCAGTTGGGTGCAAGGTATGTATATTAAGCCAGAATCGACTTTATCCAATAGTTGGCACAGGCCCTTGTTTGGGATAGAGCCTTTACACGCAACAAACAAAACCAACAGCATGGAAGGGTTTTTGGAGCGGGGGAAGGGAGTAGGGTGGGAGAGGAAGCCTCCTAAACTGGTTACTGCAAGCCAGTAAACCAAGAAAAGCAGTTGAATTGACCTATCAGTTGATAGGACAACCTGAGAGTCCAGGCCTGTGATATGGCCTCTGTATTGAAAGGTTTTGAAACTTAAAATATTGCTGATCTCCCTTATAAAGGGAGTTGATGTCACATTTTTGGAAGCTGGTTGGTGATTCCCTCTCCTTAGAATGGGCACCTGTTCTTGTGATCTATTTTCTGTGGGGTGCCTGCTCTTAAAATGTTCTCAGATGGTCACATAGGCCTCAGGGGCTGGATTCCCCGACACCCCCACCGGGTCGGAGAATCGGCGGGAGGCGGCGTGAATCCCGCCCCCGCCGGCCACCAAATTCTCCGGCACCGGATATTCGGCGGGGGCGGGAATCGCGCCGCGCCGGTCGGCGGGCCACCCCCCCCCCCCCCCGACGATTCTCCGGCCCGCAATGGGCCAAAGTCCTGCTGCTGTAATGCCTTTCCCGCCGGCGTGAATAAAACCACCTCCCTTACCGGCCAGACTGGCAGCGCGGGTGGGCTCCGGGGTCCTGGCGGGGGTGCGGGGCGATCTGGTCCCGGGGGTTCCCCCACGGTGGCCTGGCCCGTGATCGGGGCCCACCTGTGCCGTGGGGGCACTCTTTTCCTTCCGTGTTGGCCATAGCCTCCGCGATGGCCGACGCGGACATGACCCCCTCCCATGCGCATGCGCGGGGTTGACGTCAGCAGCCGCTGATGCTCCGGCACATGCACGGACTTCCGCCTGCCGGCGAAGTCCCTTCGGCCCCGGCTGGCGTGGCGCCAAAGGCCTTCCACACCAGCCGGCGTCCCGGAACCACTCTGGCGCGGGCCTAGCCCCTCAAGGTGAGGGCTTGGCCCCGAAAGGTGCGGATTCTCCACACCTTTGGGGCAGCCCAACGCCAGAGTGGTTCACGTCACTCCATCCCGCTGGGACCGCCCTGCCGGGTAGGAGAGAATCCAGCCCCAGATGTTTGAAAATGTTGCACTGAAATACTTTCATACATGGTGTTGTATGTGCCTGCATGCCATTGAAATGTACATATGCTCATCAAAACAATGGTTAACATGGGACTGGGGAGTAGAATCACCCCATGGTATGATGTATAGAGTAACATGAATGGAGAACAGTCTCGAAGCAACCTGCATGGGGGCAGCACCAAGCGTAGCAGTAACTGGGATATATACATAGTTAAGGATTACCAATAAATTGTTCATGTTCAAACATACAAGTCTCAAGGTTTCATCAGTGAGACACCAAATGAACCCATAACATAAGACATGGCAGGTGTGAAGCCAAGCTGTGTAGGACTTCCTGTCAGAGGTGATTCACCCTTCTTTCAGTGCTCTTCATGTAGCTTTGGAACAAAATTACACGACACAGATTAGTTACAATTCCTCTTTCTGCTGAAGAATGAGGGCCACTTGGAGGTTGGATGTTGCAGACTGGGGAGTTCGCCCTCCAATACTGTGTACCTGATTAAAAAGCTCATTGCAATTTGTGATGACTGATTTCAGGAGATATCAACATCAATTACTTTCTTAAAATTGGCCCAGCACTAAATTTCATGGGAGGGATTCTCAGTCTGCCAACGCCGAAATCGGGAAACGCGATTGGGCAGAGAATCAGTTCCGACACCAAAATCGTGGCGGGTGCCGATTTCACACCAAATTGTGATACACCGCTGCCTCGACAGTGGCATTAATGCATACCAGAACGCACGTACAGTAAACAATGGCATATCATTAAAGGGCCTGACCCGGTATTCTCCGTGGCCTCTGCTATTCTCCACCTCCGATGGTCCGACTTCCCAACGGTGACATAAGAACATAAGAACTAGGAACAGGAGTAGGCCATCTGGCCCTTCAAGCCTGCTCTTGCTCTTCAATGAGATCATAGCTGACCTTTTGTGGACTCAGATCCACTTTCCCGCCAGATAACCATAACCCTTTATTCCTTTATTCTTCAAAAAACAATCTATCTTTATCTTAGTAAGAAGTCTTACAACACCAGGTTAAAGTCCAACAGGTTTGTTTCAAACATTAGCTTTCGGAGCACTGCTCCTTCCTCAGGTGATTCACCTGAGGAAGGAGCAGTGCTCCGAAAGCTAGTGTTTGAAACAAACCTGTTGGACTTTAACCTGGTGTTGTAAGACTTCTTACTGTGCTCACCCCAGTCCAACACCGGCATCTCCACATCATATCTTTATCTTGAAAACATTTTAATGAATGAGCCTTAACTGCTTTACTGGGCAGGGAATTCCATAGATTCACAACCCTTTGGGTGAAGAAGTTCCTCCTAAGCTCAGTCCTAAATCTACTTCCCCTTATTTTGAGGCTATGCCCCCTAGTTCTGCTTTCACCCGCCAGTAGAAACAACCTTCCTACATCTATCTTTTCTATTCACTTCACAATTTTATATGTTTCTATAAGATCTCCCCGCATTCTTCTAAATTCCAACGAGTACATATCTGCGGCTGGTTTAGCACAGGGCTAAATCACTGGCTTTGAAAGCAGACCAAGGCAGGCCAGCAGCACGGTTCAATTCCTGTACCAGCCTCCCCAGACAGGCGCCGGAATGTGGCGACTAGGGGTTTTTCACAGTAACTTCATTTGAAGCCTACTTGTGACAATAAGCGATTTTCATTTCATTCATTTTTCATTTCATTCAGTCTACTCAACCTTTCCTCGCAATCCATCCCCTCAACTCTGGGATTAACCTAGCGAATCTCCTCTGTACATCCTCCAGCGCCAGTATTTCCTTTCTCAGGTAAGGAGACCAAAACTGATCACAATACTCCAAGTGTCGCCTCACTAACACCTTATACAGTTGCAGCATGATCTCCCTAGTCTTAAACTCCATCCCTCTAGCAATAAAGGACAAAACTCCATTCGCCTTCCTAATCACCTGTTGCACCTGTAAACCAATTTTTTGCAACTCATGCACTAGGACACCCAGGTCCCTCTGCACAGCAGCATGTTTTAATATTTTATCATTTAAATAATAATCCCTTTTGCTGTTATTCCTACCAAAATGGATAATCTCACATTTGTCAAAATTGTATTCCATCTGCCAGACACTAGCTCATTCATTTAAACTATCCAAATCCCTCTGCAGACTTCCAGTATCCTCTGCACTTTTTGCTTTACCACTCATCTTAGTGTCATCTGCAAACTTGGACACATTGCCCTTGGTCCCCAACTCCAAATCATCTATATAATTAGTGAACAATTGTGGGCCCAACACTGATCCCTGAGGGGCACCATTAGCTACTGATAGCCAACCAGTGAAACACCCATTAATCCCCACTCTTTGCGTTCTATTAATTAACAAATCCTCTATCCATGCTACTACTTTACCCTTAATGCCATGCATCTGTATCTTATGCAGCAACCTTTTGTGTGGCACCTTGTCAAAAGCTTCCTGGGAATCCAGTAAAACCACATCCATTGGCGCCCCGTTATCTACCGCACTGGTAATGTCCTCAAAAAATTCCACTAAATTAGTTAGGCATGACCTTCCCTTTATGAACCCATGCTGCGTCTGCCCAATGGGACAATTTCCATCCAGATGCCTCGCTATTTCTTCCTTAATAATAAATTCCAGCATCTTCCCTACTACCAAAGTTAAGCTAACAGGCCTATAATTACCCGCTCTCTGCCTGTCTCCTTTTTTAAACAGTGGTGTCACGTTTGCTAATTTCCAATCCGCCAGGACCACCACAGGGTCTAGTGAATTTTGGTAAATTATCACTAGTGCATTTGTAATTTCCCTAGCCATCTCTTTTAGTACCCTGGGATGCATTCCATCAGGGCCAGGAGGCTTGTCAACCTTTAACCCCATTAGCTTGTCCATCACTACCTCCTTAGTGATAACAATTGTCTAGTCCCTCACCTGTCATAGCCTCATTTCTATCAGTCACTGGCATGTTATTTGTGTCTTCCACTGTGAAGACCAACCCAAAAAACCTGTTCGGTTCCTCAGCCATTTCCTCATCTCCCATTATTAAATCTCCCTTCTCATCCTCTAAAGGACCAATATTTACCTTTGCCACCCTTTTTTGTTTTATATATTTGAAGAAACTTTTTATATTCTGAGCAAGTTTACTCTCAATTTATCTTACTATTCTTTGTAGCATTTTTAGTAGCTTTCTGTTGCCCCCTGAAGATTTCCCAATTCTCTAGTCCCCCACTGACCTTTGCCACTTTGTATGCTTTTTCCTTCAATTTGATATTCCCTTATTTCCTTAGATATCCACGGTCGATTTTCCCTCTTTCTACCGTCCTTCCTTCTTGTTGGTATAAACCTTTGCTGAGCACTGTGAAAAATCGCTTGGAAGGTTCTCCAATGTTCCCCAACTGTTTCACCATAAAGTCTTTGCTCCCAGTCTACCTTAGCTAGTTCTTCTCTCATCCCATTGTAATCTCCTTTGTTTAAGCACAAAACACTTGTGTTTTATTTTACCTTTTCACCCTCCATCTGTATTTTTTTATTTCAACCATATTGTGATCACTCCTTCCGAGAGGATCCCTATCAATCCTGTCTCATTACACAGGACCAGATATAGGATCGCTTGTTCCCTCGTAGGTTCCACTACATACTGTTCTAGGAAACTATCGTGGATAAATTCTATAAACTCCTCCTCAAGGCTGCCTTGACTGGCCTGGTTAAACTAATCGACATGGAGATTAAAACCCTCCATTATAACTGCTGGACCATTTCTACATGCATAAGTTATTTCTTTGTTTATTGCCTGCCCCACCATAATGTTACTGTTTGGTGGCCTATAGACTACACCTATCAGTGACTTTTTTGCCTTACTATTCCTGATTTCCACCCAAATGGATTCAACCTTATCCTCCATAGCCCTGATGTCATCCCTCACTACTGCCCGGATGTTATCTTTAAATAACAGAGCAACACCACCTCCCTTACCATCCATTCTGTCCTTCTGAATAGTTTGATACCCTTGGATACTTAATTCCCAGTCGTGACCATCCTTTAACCATGTTACAGTCATGGGCACTAAATCATAGTCATTCACGATGATTTGTGCCATCAACTCATTTACCTTATACCGAATACTATGAGCATTTAGGTAAAGTACCCTTATGTTGGCTTTTATACCTCCGTTTGGAATCTTAACAGCTCTATCAGTAACCTCTCCTAAGTTATTTTTCCTTTTAACTTTTCTCCTAATTTTCTTTACCGCTGAACCCATATCTTCATGTAATAAACTGCTGGTTCGCCTTCCATTTTTGTTTTTACTTCCTGTTTTATTCCTTTTAGTGTTACTGGGCCTATTCACTGAGCTCTCCTTAGTCACTATACCTTGTACTGTCACCCTTTTTGATTTTTGACTATGGCTTCTCTGCCTTACACTTTCCTTCTAGCTGCCTTTTGTTTCTGTCCCCGTTTTACTGCCCTCTGACTTCCTGCATGGGTTCCCATCCCCCTGCCACATTAGTTTGAACCATCGCCAATAGCACTAGCAAACCGCCCCCCCCCCCCCCCCCCCCGGACACTGGTTCCAATCTTGCCCGGGTGCAAACTGTCAGGTTTGTTCTGGTCCCACCTCCCCCAGAACCGGTTCCAATGCCCCAGGAATCTGAATCCCTCCCTCTTGCACCATCTCTCGAGCCACACATTTATCCTATCTATCCTGACATTCCTACTCTGACTAGCTTGTGGCACTGGTAGCAATCCTGAGATTACTACCTTTGAGGTCCTACTTTTTAGTTTAACTCCTAACTCCCTGAATTCAGCTTGGAGGACCTCATCCTGTTTTTTACCTACATGGTTGGTGCTTATATGCACCACGACAGCAGGCTGTTCACCCTAACCCCTGAAAATGTCCTGCAGCCGCTCCGAGACATCCTTGACCCTTGCACCAGGGAGGCAACATACCAACCTGGAGTCTCAATTGCGTCGGCAGAACCACCTGTCTATTCCCTTTACGATTGAGTCCCCTATCACTATAGCCCTGCCATTTTTCTTCCTGCCCTGCTGTGCAGCAGAGCCAGCCACGGTGCCATGAACCTGGCTGCTGCTGCTTTCCCCTGGTGAGCCATCTCCCTCAACAGTATCCAAAGGGGTATATTTTTTGCAGTGAGATGACCACAGGGGACACTTGCACTGGCTTCCTAGTCTTTCTCTGTCTTTTGGACACCCATTTTCTATCTCCCTCAGTACTTTTCACCTGCGGTGTGACCAACTCAACGAACGTGCTATCCACCATGTCCTCAGCATTGCGGATTCTCCATAGTGAGTCCATCCACAGCTCCAGAGCCGTCAAGCGGTCTGGACGCACTTCGTGCACGTGAAGGAGCCAGGGTCAATGGATGTCGCCCTGAACTCCCACTTCGTTCTTGTGCTTTTAAAAATTATGAAACCAGCGTCGTGGCTGATGAGGAAGAGAGAGGAGGTAGGACACAGAGATGCACTACCGTGGGCTGCCGGGCAGACACTGGCCAGGAAACAGCCATTTTGAGCGGGCGGCTCGATAGCGATATTCCCTCAGGAATCGCTTGTAATCCTCCATATGCATAAATTTGTATGGTGAAGGATTATGGATTGCTTCCTGATCTGCGGTCCCAGCGGGAGCACAAATCAGTTTCATCTTCGGCTTGACAAAATAGGCCTCTGGTAATAGGGTCCTCGATTTAGCGGAGAATTGAAAAATCTGGGTTAGTGTTGGCGGGTGCCAATCCGATTGTGATGCTCTGAACCCCTGTTGGCGACATGATCGAGGTTCATGCCCGCGCGTCAGTGGGAGGATGTCAATGAATGCAAATGGGTCTTAATGACAATTGTGCTGCTGGTCAGGGAGCTTCTGCTAGGGCCAGGGGCAGTAACCGAGGTTGGACAGGAGTTGGGCTGTGGGGTCGGGGTGGATGGGCACGATGCACCGTTGCCATAGCCGGAAAGGCAGCCATGCAGCTGCGCACGCCACTGACAGCCCACTGTGAACCTAGGGCCATGGGTCATATAGGTTCCCCCCCAGGTCACTCCCCTAGGTACCCTCTGGCCCAGCTGACCCATCAGTTGTATGGACGCTCTCCACCACAACCAGTAATGTGCATATGTGGCTGCAGCTTGTCAACCTCGTGAGTATCAATCATGGACCTGGTGAATCCCGCACCATTTTTCATTGGAATTGAGTGTGTTTAACGCTGATGCTCACCCCTCCTCAGTCGCTGAATCAGTTGAGGTTCGACTCCAGTTTTGCTGTTGTGAAAGTCCACAAGTTCTGCGCTGGCGTCAACACTTACAGAGAATCCCGCCCATAGTTTTCCAAACAGAGGATTTCTCTCAATGTCTTTCTGAAGTTTAGGCTTTCGCTTCCTTCTGAGCTTAAAATAGTTTTCTCTGGCAAGGTTGGCAACTTTCTCTGCAGACTCAGCAACATTTCAGGTTTACATTCAGTGCTTTCAGAATAATGGAGCAGTTCTTTCACTTTAGCAAGCAGGAGAGAAAGAGCATTCCTTTTCAGTGCAAGGTCTAAATACTTCTGCTAAGTTCTCTCAAAATAACAAAATAACTCAGGAGTCAATCACTGAACACCGTCAGGCAGAACACTGTCCCTCGTCAATCCACTGGTTGCCAGTTACCCAATCAAACAGACTCCCTCCATAAACTGGTTCATATGATCCACTCGTTGCCTAGGATTCTTCTCTCCAAAAAAATAAACCTGGTAGCACAGTGTCCTGACAAGCAAGCTGTTTCAACCTTGAGCCATCTGCTTAAAGGCACATCCCGATTATGGCTGCACGGAACAAAAACAATAAACAATAAAATAAATGGGAACAAAGGAAATGCGCAGGAAAGACCTTTACATACCTCTCCCCTTAGAGGGATAAAAAAGTATTTCATCATCAGGTATGTGACACAAAGCACAAAACACATCCATTCATCCTTCTTTTCCCACAACACAAGGTCCCCCAATCTCACATCTGCCACTTATCAGCACTTAAACTCATGACAATGTATCCGCAATAATATGAAATGAAATGAAAATCGCTTATTGTCACGAGTAGGCTTCAATGAAGTTACTGTGAAAAGCCCCTAGTCGCCACATTCCGGCGCCTGTCCGGGGAGGCTGGTACGGGAATCGAACCGTGCTGCTGGCCTGCTTGGTCTGCTTTAAAAGCCAGCGATTTAGCCTTGCGAGCTAAATATCGCCCTTTCCAGGAATATGCACACTTTTACATTGAAAGGTCGCAACAATAAACTCCAATGGAAGCCCAAAGCTGTGCAGGTTAGGTGGATTGGCTTTGCTAAATTTCCCCTTGGTGGCCAAGATGTACTGTGTTGCCAGTTACCCAATCAAAGTTATGTGGGGTTGTGGGGTTACTCCCCCCAGCCCTGGCAGAAGCCCCCTGCCAGTGGCACGACTGTCACCGAAGGATGGTGGTGTTGGACACAGTTTCTCTCTCTCAGCAGCCACGATGCCAGGTTCACGATTTGTGAGAGAACACGTGGACCGCGCCATCAGGAACTTGAACCATTAGAGCTGGAGAATTGCGGGTGGGCCCACTAACGATATGCAAACAGTGTTTCAACTACTCGCGGCGTGCGTCGCATTGATGCCGTTTTCGGGGAGGTGAAACATCGCAATTTGGCGTCAAACCGGCGCCTGCCGCGATTTCGGCGTCGGGAGGTATTCTCAGCCCAATCGCACACCCCAATTTCGGCGTCGGCCAACGGAGAATCTCGGCCCATAGCTTTCATTGAACTCTCCAGTGGGAAAACCAAATCCTTCTCCAATAAGAGAGTTTGTGTAGCTTTTTGGCGGGATTCTCCCACAATCGGCGGGATGGCCCGACGCCGGCGCCAAGAATGGCGTGAACCATTCCGGCGTCGGGCCGCCCGGAAGTTGCGGAATTCTATGCACTTCCTGGGGCTAGGCCGGTGGCGGAGGGGTTGGGGCCTTCGTGTTCTGGTGCCTGCGCAGAACCGCCGGCGCGTTATGGTACATTCGCAGGGGGTTTCTTCTCCGCGCCGGTCATGGCGGAGCGGGCCAGGCCACCGTGGGATACCCCGCACCCCCCCCCCCCCCCACCCCCGAGGACCGCACCAGCCAGCCTACCAGCCAGGTCCCGCCGTGTGGGACCAAGTCCATTTTACGCCGGCGGGACTGGCCATTAACTGACGGCCACTCGGTCCATCGGGGCTCGGAGAATTGCAGGGGGGGGCCGCCGACCAGCGTGACGTGATCCTCGCCCCCACCCGAAAACAGGCACCGGAGAATTCAGCAGCCGGCGTTGGAGCGGCGGGGCGGGATTCTCGTCGCTCCCCGGGGATTCTCCAACCCGGCAGGGGGTTGGTGAATCCTGCCCTTTATATCCCTTAAAATAGTTATGGGTTTGGCTAAATTATTTGATAAAAATGGGGTGTTCTTCCCCTTAGTCAAAAACCCTGCATATCTCTTATCCACCTAATTTGCCACACCTGTTCCCACAGCAATGTTCACCTCAGGTCTCCTCATTATCTCTAGAGGTACAATCTGCCATAGAGCATTCTCCACTTTGTTTCCTTTTCATAATCCTCCTTATGAACCCCAACAAGTCCCATGAGTTATCATTGAAACTTTCATCATGCTAAACAAACGTGACCACTTTGGTAACACTTTGGCCTTTGAGTCTTACCTTCACCACCAGTACCTTCCTTCCTGGTCTGCCATTTCTCACCTTGCCTACCTACCGAGGATTCTCTACTTTTGTTTCCTTTTCAGAATCCTCCTTAAGAACCTCCTTAAGTCCCATGGGCTTTCCTTGCAACTTCCAGCATGCTGAACAGACGTTTCCCACCTTGTTACAATGGTAGAACCTAAGCTTTTGAGTCTCACCTTCACCCTCAGTACCTTCCTCCTGGTCGGAGGCGGTGATCTCAGAGCACTCCCAGCTATCTATTCTTTACCTTGGCTATCTGTCTTCCTTTCACTCTCTCACTTCCTATCCCTTTCAAAATGATGAGGGTGACAGAACAACGGTTTATATTTATGGATCAGCTAATAACCAGCAGCCATATTTGATGCTTTCTAGTGTACCCACCTATTGAAATTGTTCTGCTTAATCCTTTCAAATTCAACAGAAGTCTGTCCCAGCTGCTTACTTAGATTCCAAAACTTTTGCCGATATGCCTCCAGAGCTAACTCAAATGCACCCAGGATAGTCTTTTTTGTACCTCGTCGTAATCCTTCGGCCATTTCCCCCTTTGACGGGGAGCCAGGTAACCAATTGAACCGACTTCCTCCACAACCTGGTTTCGCAGATCCACTTGGCGCCGAGGAGTCTGGCTTCCTCTCTCCAAAATGCAAAAACTGGGAACACAGTGTCCTGGCAGGAAGACTGTTTCAACATTGAGTCTTCTGCTTAAAGGCAATCCTGATTCTGGGTCCATGGACCGAAAATAACAATAACAAAGTAAAAGAAATGGGAACAAAGGAAAATCACAGGAAGGACTCTTACATTTGTAATCTAACTTCCATGCCCATGGCTGCTCTGCCGATTGAAACATTCCCCAATGGCAAAGCTGGGCTTAGGGAGACAAACCCAAGCATATGTTTGATGTGTTTTGGCTGCCACCTCCAGCTGGAAGTGAGTGCATCATCTTTTGACAAAATGAGAGGTGTGCTATAAAGTAAAGGTTGTATACAATGCCTCTCCACATCCCACGCACCGCATATGAATAGGATATGGGCATTCATAACCAAGGTTTCTGGTGATTTCATAAAAAATGCATTTTGGTAGGCCTAACATAGAGGGGAAATATACCGGAAATGGCAAAACTCTTAGGAATAATGAAAGTCAGAGGGATCTGGGCCTGTAGGTCCACAGATCTTTGAAAGTGGCAACACAAGGGGACAAAGTAGTCAAGAAAGCATACGGAATGCTGGCCTTCATTGGACGGGGCATCGAGTATAAAAACTGCCACGTCATGCTAAAGTTATATCGAACCTTGGTAAGGCTGCACTTGTAATACTGCACACAAGTGCTGAGGGTTTTGGCCAAGGTTGGTATCATGTCCAATACAAGCCTGGAGGGCTGAAGGACCTGTTCCTGTGCTGTATTGTTCTTGTATTTGTAAAAGTGAGCACCTTCCCCCTGATACCAATTAACTGTTTTAGTAATTCATCAAGGCTATGATACATTGTTTATTGTTATGCAAAGGATAATCAATTTGATTAAGAATAATGGAAAGCACAATGACCGATAGGGTTGGACATGGCTTGGAATGAATTCAGTGCAAAATTTTTATTATTTTTTTTCTAGTCAAAACGTGTCACCCTTTCCTCGTTCAATTTCTTTCACACTCCTCATTATTTAAGAATTCTGTTTTGTTTTGATTTTTGTGAATTAATGTAGCTTAATCAGTCTGTAGGCACATATCATTCTACAGTATCATCCTGTTAGATTTTGCTGAAGGCATCAGTGAGAGTTTTATCCCTGAGTATAGTGTATTCAGTACGAAGGAAAAGCATGAGGAATTCGCAGCAGACATTTGCAAAAATGCGGTTTAGAACATAGACATAGAACATAACAGCACAGAACAGGCCCTTCGGCCTTCGATGTTGTGCCAAGCAATGATCACCCTACTTAAACCCACGTAACCCGTATACCCGTAACCCAACAATCCCCCCATTAACCTTACACTACGGGCAATTTAGCATGGCCAATCCACCTAACCCGCACATCTTTGGACTGTGGGAGGAAACCGGAGCACCTGGAGGAAACCCACACACACACGGGGAGGACGTGCAGACTCCACACAGACAGTGACAGTGACCCAGCCGGGAATCGAACCTGGGACCCTGGAGCTGTGAAGCATTGATGCTAACCACCATGCTACCGTGAGGCCCCTTGATCCTGCCATGATTAAGTCCATGAGGTTTATGGGCTTTTTTGCAAGTGGAATCATTCAGTGGAAATTAGTGCCCTTCCCCCATTCAAATTTGGTGCTGGGGGCATTTAATCGGCGGGGGGTGGGGTGCATGGCACTTTAGGACCCCACCACCTTCCTGCCATGATTAAGTCCATGAGGTGAAGAACTGTGGGTGGCCTTCCCACCCTGCCGGTAAATAAGGCCCACTTAAGGGTCTCATTCTGCTACCATTGGTATTGAAGCAATGATGAGCAGGAATATAGGGTGTGATTCAGCTACGGTGTTGTGCCTAGAATGGATCATGGCACACGGGGTGAATAGCATGAGGGCAAAATCGAGATTCTGTGCGTGAACCATTGTACGATTCATCCGGCCCACTCCCGATGGTGAGTTCCAGAGCTCACCCAAAAATAGTCAGAATATTATTAACCTTAATTTGCATTTATTTCAATCTCATTAATGAGATTTAAAAAAAATGAATTTAGAGTGCCCAATTCTTTTTTTTCCCCAATTCAGGGCAATTTAGTGTGCCCAATCCACCTACCCTACACATCTTTGAGTTGTGGGGTGAGACCCAAGCAGACATGGGGACAATGTGGAAACTCCGCATGGCAGTGACCCAGGGCGGGAATTGAACCCGGGTCCTCGGTGCCATGAGACAGCAGTGCTAACCATTGCGCCTCTGTGTCACCCGCTCATTAACGAGATTGAAGTTGAATGTGGCAGCCATCCGGGAATTACCCGATTGCCCAGCGGGATGTCACACGGGCATTGTTTAGTACTCCTTTTTAAAAATGTGAAGCTGCAGAGGGAATTGTGGAGGTGAATAGCCATTTTCATTTTCCAGCATGCAGCTCAAGGGCACTGGGAAGGACCCTTAGACAGGTTGGGTTTGGACAAAGGGATGGCGTGTTACAGGTCAGGGGTCACCCCTGGGCCGGGGGGGGGGGTTTGTTTCTGTGAAGCCTTCAAGCCATCTTTAAATATTGTGATGTGGAGATGGCGGCATTGGACTGGGGTGAGCACAGTAAGAAGTCTTACAACACCAGGTTAAAGTCCAACAGGTTTGTATCGAATCACCAGCTTCTGAGCACAGCTCCTTCCTCAGGTGAATCGTAAATATTGTGAAGACACATAACAGGGGCAACTACAGCCACTGCCTGTTTGTCCTATCAAACTTACCCAGGACAGGCTTCTCTTCTGAAATTCAGTTTCACTCCCTTTGACTGTGAGCAGCCTCTAGCTTCACAGCTGATGGCTATTTCAAATGAAGAATTAGCCTTCATGCTCCTCAGCTCTCAAGTGTGTCCTCAAGGGAACACATGCCATGTCTCAGAGGATGATTAGTGTATTACATGTCCAACAACGTTTGAAGCCGGAACAGTGTACCTGTACTCCAGGGGCATTAGCACCGTAGAGAGCTGCCAACACTAAAGAGTAGGGCTTCATCACTGGGGACACTCTCATGACCAAAGGGTAAGTGTGTGAATGAGCGGAAGGCAGCTGGGCACGGCCTCCCTAATGTTCCCAGCAGAAATCTAGGGTCGAGGGGCTCTTGGTATGGCTGGGAGTGAGTGTGGAAGGTGTGGTTTGCCTGCACAACTGGCTCTCTAGTTGGCACGCAGAAAGAAGGTTGCGCACGTAAGGACGGGGAGACTTGGGGGAGTTGAGGGTCCCAGAGTGGAAACCCTAACTGATTATCAGTTTTTCTCCTTCTACAATGCCTTGAAGATAAAGCTATATTTGCTGGTTGATGCAAACATCAATTCACACGAGATGATTAGTAGAAGTGAACAGTAAACTAGATCTGTGCCTGCCTGCGACTGCTCCGAACTGAGTGCCACCTACAGGCTGCAGGTTTATATACCACCCCCCGAGGGGGCGGAGCTCACAGGCGGAGCCCACAGGGGCATCAACGTAATACAGTACAATACAGTGGTGAATTGCAGTAGCAATACGTTCACCACATTCACCCTCTGTTAAAAATTGAAGTACAGCGGGGTTGAAGTGGGCTCACAGATCGAGTCTGTCCGGAGCCTTAATCATTCTCTGTGACGCCTCAGCTCCGGCTTCGCTGCGGGCACGGGTGTTGGATCTGCCGCTGCGGGCACGGGTGTTGGACTTGTTGACTCCGGGAGCGTGTCGTCTGGAGCTTCATCATGGTGTGTTGGCGATGGAGGAAGGGGGGTGTAGGCCGTGTAGGGGCGGGGACGGTGTTCAGAATCCCCGGGGGGGGGGCTGCTGGTAGGCTGCCGTGAGGAATTTGGTTGGTGGTGATAGGCGGTGTGGGGGGGGAGGGTGGTGATGGTCGCTGGGGAACCGGCGGGTGGCAGATCCCGGAGGGAGGCGGTATACTGTCATCTATTGCGGTGCACCAAGTAGGCATACCGAGGGTTGGCATGTAGGAGCTGGACCCTTTCGACCAGGGGGTCGAGCTTATGGCTCCTCACGTGCTTCCGGAGGAGAACAGGCCCCGGTGTTGTCAGCCAGGACAGAAGCGAGACCCCGGAGATGGACTTCCTGGGGAAGGCAAATAGACGGTCTTGAGGGGTCTCCTTCATGGCTGTGCAGAGGAGCAACCGAATGGAGTGGAGCGGATCGGAGAGGACCTCCTGCCAGCGGGAAACCAGGAGACTTCTAGACCATAGGGCCAGCAGGACGGCCTTCCATACCGTCGCGTTCTTCCTCTCCACCTGTCCGTTTCCCCGGGGGTTGTAGCTGGTAGTCATGCTCGAGGCAATGCCCTTACCGTGCAGGTCATCGATCATAAAAGAGGAGCCCCGGTGATTGTGGACATAAGTGGGGAAACCGAACAGGGTGAAGATGCTGTGCAGGGCCTAATGACAGTGGCCGCGGTCATGTTGGGACATGGGACGGCAAAGGGGAAACGGGAGTACTCGTCAACGACGTTAAGAAAGTACACATTGCAGTCAGTGGAGGGGAGGGGCCCTTTGAAATCAACGCTGAGGCGCTCAAAGAACGGATGCCTTCACCAGGTGGGCCTTGTCTGACCAATAGAAGTGTGCCTACACTCCGCGCAGACTTGGCAGTCCCTGGCCATGGCACTGACCTCCTCGGTGGAGTAGGGCAGGCTGCGGGCCTTGATAAAGTGCAGAAGCCGGGTGACCCCCGGGTGACAGAGGTCATTGTGGATGGCCCGAAGTTGGTCATCTTGCGCACTGGCACATGTGCCGCGGGACAGGGCATCTCGGGGCTACACGATCTCGTAATTATAGGTGGAAAGTTCAATTCTCCACCTCAAGATTTTATCATTCTTGACCTTGCCCCGCTGTGTGTTGTTGAACATAAAGGCTACCGACCGTTGGTCGGTGACGAGGGTGAACCTCCTACTGGCCAGGTAGTGCCTCCAATGCCGCACAGCTTCCACAATGGCTTGAGCTTCCTTTTCGACAGAGGAGTGTTGAATCTCGGAGGTGTTGAGTGTAGGGAAAAGAAGGCCACGGGCCTGCCTGCCTGATTAAGGGTAGCGGCCAGGGCGATGTCTGACGCATCGCTCTCCACCTGGAAGGGATGGACTCGTCCACCGTGTGCATCGCGGCCTTGGTAATGTCTGCCTTGATGCGGCTGATGGCCAGGCGGGTCTCAGTCATCAGGGGGAAGATGGTGGCTTTGATAAGTGGGCGGGCTTTGTCCGTTTAGTTGGGGACCCACTGGGCATAATACGAAAAGAACCCCAGGTCGGGGTCGGGCCCTAGGACTCCATTTTCCACGACATAGCCAAGGATGGCCAGTCGGGTTGTGCGGAAAACACATTTCTCCTTGTTGTCGGTGAGATTGAGGGCTTGGGCGGTTTGGAGGAACTTCTGAAGGTTAGCGTTGAGATCCTGCTGATCATGGCTGCAGATGGTGACGTTATCCAAGTACGGGAACGTGGCCCGCAGCCCGTACTGGTCAACCATTAGGTCCATCGTTCTTTGGAAGACAGAGACCCCATTGGTGATGCCGAAGGGGACCCTGAGGAACTGGAAAAGGTGGCCGTCTGCCTCAAAGGCAGTGTAGTGGCGGTCTTCCGGGTGGATCGGAAGCTGGTGGTATGCGGACTTCAGATCTACCATGGAGAAAACCCGGTAGTGTGCAATCTGATTAACCATATCCGCTATGCGGGGAAGGGGCTACACATCGAGTTGCGTGTACCGATTTATGGTCTGGCTGTAGTCTAGAACCATCCGGTTCTTTTCCCCGGTCCTGATGACCATCACTAGGGCTCTCCAGGGGCTATTACTGACCTCGATGATCCCCTCCCTCAGGAGCCGCTGGACCTCCGACTTGAGAAAAGTCCGGTCCTGGGCACTGTACCGCTTGCTCATGGTGACGATGTGTTTACAGTCGGAGGTGAGGTTCGCAAAGAGCGAGGGAAGGGCGACCTTAAGGGTCGCGAAGCTACATACGGTGAGAGGGGGTAGGGGCCCACCGAACCTCAGGGTCAGGCTTCTGAGGTTGCACTGGAAATCCAGTCCTAACAAGAGAGGAACGCAGAGATGGGGAAGGACATAGAGTTTACAATTGGCGTACTCGGTGCCCTGTATCGCGAGGTTTGCGACACAGTACCCCTGGATCTGCACTGAATGTGATCCGGAAGCAAGGGAGATTGTTTGGGATGCGGGGAAGTCTGGAGGGAGCAGCGCCTTACCGTGTCCAGATGTATGAAGCTCTCCGTGCTCCCAGAGTGAAACAGACAGGGTGTTCCGTGCCCATTGACCGGACGGTCATCATGGAGTTCTTGAGGTGCTTGGGCCGTGACTGGTCGAGAGTGACAGCGCCGAGCTGCGGGTAGCCGGCGTGGTCGTTGGTAGCGAGATGGCAGCCAAGATGGCGGCCCCCGTCAGTCGCACGTGTCAGGCGGCGTTGAAGATGGCAGCCCCCATGAGTCGTACATGGCGGGCTGGGTTGAAAATGGCAGCCAATCTGGCGGCCCACATGAGTCGCACGTGTCGGACGGAGTTAAAGATGGCGTCCCCCAAGGATAGCAAGAGGTGGATGATGCGTCAGAAGGGGGTGGTACCGGCAGTCACGCAGCCACACTGCGGGGTCTGCAGGCCTGTGAGTCTGTGAGTCGGAACTGCGAATTTGGAACTTTGAGTCGGGCCAAGCAGACTTTGGCAAAATGTCCTTTCTTGCCGCAGTCGCTGCAGGTCGTGTTCCGAGCTAGGCAACGCTGCCTGGGGTGCTGGTTCTGACCGCAGAAATAGCAAGATGGCCCCCCGGTTTGGGCGGGCAGCTGCGCGGCACAGGCCTGGGACCCTCGGGTTGGATGATGGCCGCGCCTCCAGCACCCACAAGGAAATCGCGTGGTCGGAGGGGAAAGCGTTTAGGCTCTGGAAGGCTATCTCTAATGAGGTCGATAGTTTTACCGTCTCTTCTAGGTCGAGGGCGCACTTTTCGAGCTGGCGCTGTCTGACATAGTTGGACCGGACTCCAGCAACATAGGTGTCCCGGATGGAGAGTTCCATGTGCTGCGAGGCCGTGATGTCCTTGTAGTTGCAGTTCCAAGAGAGTACCCTCAGGTCGAGTAGATATTCCTCCAGCGATTCCCCGGGGCATTGACGACATGTGGTGAAGAGATGCCGCGCGAACACTTCGTTCACCGGCCTCACTTAATGTCTTTTCAGGATTGCGACCGCGTCTGCTTGAAAAAGTTCTGTGGCTCACCCGGGCATGGAGGAGACTCAGCTTGTGTGCCTCGGTGACGGAGGGCGAGGACGAGAAGGCGAGGTAGGCCTCAAAACAGCGGAGCCAATGTTAGAAGATTCCTTTGGCCTCAGCTACCTGTGGGTCGAGTTCCAGTCGATCAGGTTTGAGGGCGGTTTCCATTGCGATATCTTAGCTTATTAAATTGATGCGACCACCAATTCACACGAGACGATTAGTAGAAGTGAACAGTGGTTTTAATAAGCTAGATCTGTGCCTGCCTGCGACTGCTCTGTACTGAGTGCCGCCGACAGGCTGCTGGTTTATATACCACCCCCGAGAGGGCGGAGCTATAGGCGGAGCCCACAGGGGCATCGACATAATACAGTACAATACAGTGGTGAATTGCAGTAGCAATACGTTCACCACACTGGTGTTGATCCCGCAAAGGTTGACCTCACTGTGCTTATGGCAGCCGAGGCGGGCAGACGCTGTAGAAGGCAGCAGCGACGATGCAGGCTGGAGGCATAACTCCATGTACAAGGGGCCACCACACACCGTGAAGACCTTGTCGCTCAGGCTTAGGAAGGAGCCAGAAGTGGAGGCCAGCGACATCCCAAAGTTTACAGGTGTCGTTGGTCATTCCATGAACTGACGGACATCATGTGCTGCAGAAGACTCTCAGCAGAGATAAATTGCTGCAAATGTGCCACCTCCTTACAGACATGGCCGTGAGGAGGAAAACGCCTGCTCGCAGTGGCCATGAAGGTCACCACAACCCTCAACTTCTATGCCACCTGGTCATTCCAGGGCTCCAGCGGGGGCCTGTGTGGCATATCTGCCCACTGGTGAATCTGGGAGGTGATGGATGCTTTGTATGCCCGAGCTACAGGATTTGCTGCCATCGCTGGAATGCCCCAGGTTCAGGGGGCGATCAATGACATGCATGTTGCCCTGCGAGCACCGAGACATTAAGGGGTTTTCCTATATTAACAGGAAGGGGTTCTAATCCCTGAATGTTCAGATCCTCCTTAGAAACATGCACGTGTGTGCCCCTTAGCCTGGGAATGTGCATGACAGCTTTAGCTTGGGGAACCCGGAGATCCCTGGTGTCTTCGGAACCACCCAGGATGTCCAGTTGGCTGATGTGGGCAAGGGACATGGCTGATGACACCTGTGCAGAGGCTTGAGATTGAGGTGGAGACCTGATACAATGAGACCCATGTTGTCACCTGTGCTGTCGTTGAACGGTGCATCAGACTACTAAGGATGGGGTTCCGATGCCTTGACTGCTCTGGTGGTGCTCTGCATTACACCCCCTCCCCCTCACCAGAGGGCCTCCCGCTTTGTGGTTGTCTGCTGAGCCCTCCACAATCTGGCACCGCAGCAAGGCGGCATGCAGGAGGAGCAGGAGGGGCGGAGAGACATGCGGCCTCATCTGAGGACGAGGAAACAAACCAGGAAGGGCTGGAGGCCAGCCGAGCCCGAGGAGGGGCTAGAGAATGTAGGACAGACTGCGGCACGGGTTGGACGTGCGAGGAGGGCCGAGTGAAAAGGGGGGAAAACTTATAGACGAAAATTGTGAGTTAGGGAGAATGTTCCCCAGAATATTTATGTTTGTGTGTTTTTGAATATGTTTGGAATGAAATCCATTTAAAAAAAAGACAAGTCAAAAAACTAATAACCACACATTCCATTGTTTCTTTCATGGACTATAAAATCAGCCTATCCTCTTACCCTGCCCGTTGTACTTATGTGTGCACAGCCACCACTAAATGTGGACATCCAGATGAATGGCCTTGCATTTTTCTTCCATAAACCTATCTTGTTCTTTGTGTAACCTAAGAAAACCTGTCTGAGTAATTCACTACAACCTCGACAAGTAAATAATGGAACAATTACAGAATTGGCAAAGCACGTCCTCTAAATTCTTTCTTAAAAAAACCATGTTAAACGTTGAGTGGGAGAATAGGGGACTCATTTTGCTCCTCCTCAACTAGTCATAACAATATGAAAGATGCAATATAAATGCAACTCTTTCTTTCTATTGTGACTGGATGACAGCAGAATAGTTTTATCTTAAAGGAGGGAAGCTGCCAATGGGATTTGGCAGGAAACTGTAGACTTTTAATTACTTTCCCATTCAACTGTGGCAGGATGAGGGAATGATTTTAATCGCTAAGCCTCGTACCTCTTGTTCAGTTCCTGCTTACCTGAAGGGCCTTTTCAGTTTCCCAATCATTTTCATGCTGGCTTTTACCTGGAAGACAAGCCACAGCAGCTTCCCGCTCAAATCAAAATTGCAATGGCTGACAGACCTTGACAATGGACCGTGAATTAGGAACATGACCAGCTTTGAGCTCAGATACCTACCCACGGGCATTCATTGAAATAGGAAGTAACAGGATCTGGGGTGGCTTTCTGTTGGGAAAGTAACCCAGGACAGTGGACCCGCAACTACCTGGTATTTATAGTAAGCATACAGCCCAGAGAAACCCAATGTTTGGCTAAACACAAAGAGTTGATGGGACCAATTTCTAGGCATCAGCTGCCGTGTCCCACCCCTCTGGAAGTGCCCCACCTTTAAAATTGGTGAGCAGCAACTTCCATGTGACCTGGGTGCCTGCCAATGATTGCCTAGGTCTATTAAATATGTTAGTCAGTGACCTATGTGTGGTGAATGTATAACCTGTAAATCTACACTGCATATTACTGTGCCCCTGTGGGCTCCATCTGTGAGCCGTTGTGCGGCTCTGCCCACAGGGGGAGATGAGGAGCATGTACAGGGCTCCGCCTTTGGCTCCGCCCCCAGCAGGAAGCATAAAGTGCTGCAGTCTTGCGAGCCTGCCTTCAGTTCAGTTAGTCACAGGCAGGCTCAGTTGTAAGTCAATTAAAGCCACAGTTTATTTCAATTTGTGTCTCTGAATGAATTGATGGTCGCATCAATTTAATCAACTTAAAAAACTACCATGGAATCAGCCCTCAAACCTGATCGACTGGAACTCGATCCACAGGCCGCAGAAGCAAAGGAATTATTTTTGCATTGGCTTTGGTGCTTCAAGGCCTACCTGGCTGCGTCGACTACCTCCGCTGTTACAGAAGAACAGAAACTCAGTCTTCTCCACGTATGGGTGAGCCATCGTATTTCAACTCAACTTGATGTTACTGACTCTGGCACCGAGGCCCTCGCGATACTTGACCGCCTGTACATGTGGCTCGTGAATGAAGTTTACGCGCAGCACATCTTTACAACCCGCCGCCAGCGCCCTGCAGAGTCGCTAGAAGACTATCTGCGCAACCTGAAAGCTCTAGCACGAGAATGTAACTTCCAGGCCGTGACAGCCTCCCGGTACATGGAACTCGCCGTCCGAGATGTGTATGTTGCAGGGGTCCGATCCAATTATGTGCCCCAGCGTCTCCTCGCGAAAGGGGCCCAGAACCTGGAGGACACGGTAAGTCGCTTTCCAAAGTTTAAATTTGTTCCCGGCCCCATCGTGGACCTCTGACCAGAGACTGCCTCAGGCCTGCGCCGCACGGCCACCCCGCCCACTACAAAGGGTTATTGTGCCACTTTTGCGGCCAGCCCCAACACTCCCGGCAGCACTGCCCGGCCCCCAACGTGACCTGCAGCAGCTGTGGGCAGAAAGGGCACTTTGCGAAGGCCTGCCTGGCTAAAACTAAAAACTCCAACTCGAACGCTAACCAGAACACTCGCCCCTCCAACTCACAGGCCCCCAGACCCCACAATGTGGCAGCGTGTCTGCCGACTCCGCCTCCGCACAACATGTGCGACTCATGGGGGCCGCCATCTTGGCAATCCTCCCCCACGCGGCCGGCCATGTGCAATTCATGGGGGCCGCCATCTCGGGCGCCATCTTCCTCGCCGCCCGCCACATGCGATCTACGAGAGCAGCCATCTTCGACGCCATCTTCCTCGCCGCCCGCCACGTGCGATCAACGGGGGTCGCCATCTTGACCATCACCCGATATGCCACTCGACGACTACGACCTCCGCGGACAGTCATCACGGGGTCGCTCCAGCACCGCTGACCACGCCTCCGACTACCCGCAGCTCAGCGCAGTCACCTTGGACCAGTCCCACACCCACACCCACACTCTCACCCACACTCTCACCCACACCCACACTCACACCCACACCCACACCCACATTTTCACCCTCACTCTCACCCACACCCTCACCCACACCCACACCCACACTCACACCCACACCCACACTCACACCCACACCCACACCCACACTCACCCACACTCACACTCACACCCACACTCACACCCACACTCACACCCACACCCACACTCACACCCTTACCCACCTTCTCACCCACACCCTCACCCACACCCTCACCCACACTCTCACCCACACCCTCACCCACACTCTCACCCACACTCTCACCCACACCCTCACCCACACTCTCACCCACACTCTCACCCACATTCTCACCCACACCCTCACCCACACTCTCACCCACACTCTCACCCACACTCTCACCCACACTCTCACCCACATTCTCACCCACACCCTCACCCACACTCTCACCCACACTCTCACCCACATTCTCACTCACACCCACACTCACACCCTCACCCACACTCTCACCCACCCCTCACCCTCACCCACTGTTGCACGTTTTACTATGGGCGTAAAACGCGTTTATTGGAGTGTATTAACACGCCTCCGAGTTCGACGTGTGCTTAACACTGCTAGGCTCTGTTCTATGTAATTATTTAAGCTCTGGAGTCGCCAGCTGCCGTATAGGCAACGTCACAAGTATTCCAAGGTCAAATTCAAAGTAATAAAGACGATACACCGATTAGTCAAGTTCAAACGATCAATATTTATTATACAGTTAATAATAAATACTCATGCACACACACTAAGAGACTAAGCTACAACTAAACATAAGCAAACAGAATACTTATCTAACAGGAACAGGCAAGGTCAGAGAACGAGGCCTTCGTCCTGGTTTTGTCTGCAGCCTTCAGCAAGCGTTCTGGCACTTGGGAGTCTAGTGGGCTTGGATCGCGTAGCGAGCGTTGAACTTACGGTTTCGGCGGCTGGTGCTCAACGGCTGGAGTCAGGATACCAGGTGTCAGTCGAGGCCGGAGCACAGGTTTAACAGACCGGACAACACGAGGTCCCTATCTTTTATAGGGGTTCCGTTGTCCTTCCCTCTTCTCGGGCGGGCTCTACCTATTGGATCAATTTCTTATCGATACTGGATTAATTCCCCAATGCGAGGGGGTCTCCGTGATGGAGGGGGCGTTTCTTATGTCCTTTTGTTCGGAGGTTTCTGGTGCCTTGATGTCTGGGTCTTGATTGGAATGTGTCCATTCAGAACCAAATGTATCTATTGTGTGGGTGTTCAAGTCTGATGGCCTCATTAGCATGCAAAGCGTTTTGCCATTTGCACCTAGCTAAGGTCTCTTCACCTGAGCCCAAACTGGTTTCTGCTGCTGCAGAATGCAAACTGCTCTTTGCAGACTGCTGTTCTGGCTGAACTGTCTGTTTCTCAGCAGCCTTCCATTTTAGTTTGGCTCAGTGTCCATTTTGCGTGGCCAGCATGGCTACATTCCCTCCTTGTGATCCTCACAATCATACTATTGTGAAGGATCACCTATGTACTTTGCCTCCTTGTGTTCTGACCTCTTGCCAGTTCCTGTTCTACTCTGTTCTAAACTATGGGAAGAAGAGAAAAAAATTTTAACTAACATTTCTACTTGGCCCTATGTCAAAGGGACATGCATTACTACAACTGGGAACCTCTACCTATCACTATTAACCTTAACCTTAACTTAAACATTTAATCACTCTAAAATCTTAACCATTCACACCACAACATAACACTTCCCAACTCGGCAGTCGAGTATGGAACAATATAATACATGGCTGAATTTTATTTACAGAGTGTTGTAATCAGTGAGGGGTTGAGGGGTTTGGTGGAATCCGAAGATGGGGGATTGCACTCTATAGATGGGTGAGGTGCTGGAACGAGAGGCTCTCCTCTTCCATTTCCTCAACCTGAGGGTCTGCACTAGGATGGTGAGGATCGCAATCACCAACAGTGATTCGATTATGTAGGACATGGAGTACCACGTCATGAATTTAGTACACCAGGTCTGAACCTCGCTGATCAGAGCTGAGCACTGGGGGTTTGTTGTACTAACATTTACGGTGGGGGTTGTGGGGGAAACGTGTCTTGTTTCCACACATATACATATGACATTAAATAGTAATAAGTGGGCTTCCATCATTTTGCTGTTCTTCTTCTTTCTCTTCCTTCTTCCTCCGGTATTGACAATCCTGGCTTCGACCTCTGTCTCGTCCTTTGAAACCTTTGGGATCAAGCACAGTATCTGTCAATACACAGTTTAAGACCTTTACTTGTTAGTGCATCTGTCTTTCAAAACCCAATTGACCCTTTAAAATGACTGGCTAAGTCACACCCTGTGACTCCCCTCATTTTTTTTTCAAAAAGCGAATTTAAAGACCAGCATACACCTAACAATCCTTCCTTCTGCGAGCCGTCTCGCAGGCTTTGCTGATTTACCATCCGAATGTTTCCGGATGTAAATAGCATGTGGGATGGCGGCCGAAGGGCTACCTAACCTAAAATGAAAACAAATTTGGAAAGAAACATCCGAATGAGTTGCGTATGGGCCGCTACGGGTATGAGTTGGATGGGATCCCCGGGTAGGGCGTGCTGTGCCATACCCGAGCTTGGCTGACCAAGGGTTGGTTCTCAGACAGGGCGGGTCCTCAGTGCCGTTTGTCCACTGCCTGAGTAACCTGGAAAAAACGGGTACGAATGTGTTTACCATGACTTGCAGCCTCTATTTCGCCGAATAGAGGGGCACCTAAAAAACCAAGGGAGCCAAGATGCTCCAACTGAGGACATCACTGAAGTTCTCAGAGATATCTGCAGATAAACTATTTGGCGTGTGGCCTTACAACTTTGGAAAAGATCTCCAATCAAACCGAAGTTTCTCAAAAGTTTCGGCAGACAAGCTAACGTGTATGTGAGGTGGTCACAATCTTTTCAGCTGAAAAGAAGATGTCCATCCTCCAGCTGAACAATGTACATTCCTGAAAACAAACAAACATAAAACGAAGACAAACATACGTGCAGGTTCCATCAGAAAGGACATCGTTTCCCTCAAACGATTCCTATCTTACATCATCTGGACACCTCACTTTGATTCTGCCTCTGTGAACAGGGTCACAAAGGGGTTGCCGTGTCGGGAGTCAGACACCGTGTCGTCCTGCTCTCCCGGATCCCACACCCTTGTGTGGATCAGGCATGCTATTTTGGAGTTGTGTGACCGGGGGTCACTCTCGTCATTGCGGACAAGTCTGTAGGAATTGTCCCTGTGCCATTGTGTAGCGTCGAGTGTGTTGTCGGGGTAGTCGGGGTCGGGTGGTGGTTCTGGGTTTTTAAGGTAAGTGACTTCCATGGGGTCACTGGAGTCGGGGTCGTAGTTGGTGCAGTGTGGGCTGTATGGCTGTGTGGTGTCGCTGTCTTCAGAGTCAGTGTCTGTCCTACTGTCTCTGCTGTGGCAGCTTGTGGGCGTGTCGGGGCGTGGTCTGTAGTGGTCTGTGGGCGGAGTCGTGGGCGAGTCCGTTGATGTACTGGTCTGTGAGGGGGATGGTGGAAAAGTGTCTCTGGTGGGCGGGGTGAAGTGTTCTGCTGCATCCAGCAGGACATGGTGAGCATGGTTGGCCTGTGTTCCATATGCCTTCAACTGGTTTATATGGAACCACGCGGTCTTCCCATTAGGATATTTGATCCTGTAAACGGAGGGGCTAATTTTGTCCGAAATTGAGTAGGGACCGGAATATTTTGGAGCCAAAAAACTGCTGGGGTTATAAACAGATAACATTACCTGTTGCCCAACCTGGAATTCTGTGGTGTGTACGGTCTTGTTGAAACAGGCAGTCCGTTGCTGTCGGCGTTTCCCTAGCTGGACTGCGGCTGCGAGCTGTGCAGACCTCACAGTCTCAACTAGTTCTTTAACTGCCTTTTCATGTGTGAGGGCCGTCACTTCGGGGCTTGTCATGTCCAGTCCTAAAAGGAATTCTGTACCTTTCATAGGGCGTCCGGTCATGAGTGTGTGTGGTGTGTATCCTGTCGATGTGGAGACAGTGTTCCTTATGAACATAAGTGCAAAGGGGAGCACTGAATCCCATGTGGAATTATTCTCTTGGACCATTTTCCTGAGGGTAGTTTTTAGGGTCCGATTCATGCGCTCCACAATCCCGCTGGACTGTGGATGATACGCAATGTGGAAGTTCTGTTTGATTCCGAATATTGTCAGGACGTTCCTCATGACCCGTCCTGTAAAGTGAGATCCCTGGTCCGAATCGATACTTCGGGGTAAACCCCATCTCGTGAAGATGTGGTGGGTCAGGATCTTTGCAGCTGTCTTTGCTGTATTTGTTCGTGAGGGAAATGCCTCTACCCACTTGGTAAAGGTATCTATCACCACCAGAACGTATTTATAGCCATTCCTACAAGGGGGCAATGGACCTATAAAATCGATCTGGAGGTTTGTCCAAGGGCCGTTAACTGGGCGAGTATGCCGAAGTTGTGCCTTCTTAGAATACCTGTCCGGGTTATTCTGAGCACAAATCAGGCAATTCTCTATGTAGTGTGTTACATCATTCCTGAGATCAGGCCACCAACAGAGTTGCCTGAGGTGCCTCGTTGTTGCATCAATTCCCTGATGCCCGTGTCCGTCATGGAACAAGGCAATCATCTGATTCCTGTCCTGCTGTGGGACCACATAAAATCGGTCCTTAATGATCACACCCTCATGTGTGGTCAGTGCGTGTTTAAAGTGCTCGTAAGCAGGCACAAAGTTTCCCTTGAAAACCTCCCTGAGGTCTCCGTCCTGTTTTTGTGCTGCCACGAGATCTTTAATATCAGTCTGTGAGACTTGGACTGCGCTCACAGGGGCGCTAGCTGGTGCGCTAGCTGGGGGGGTCCATAAGTGTCCTCTCCTGGAACCTGCCTTAGCCAACGCGTCGGCTTTTACATTCCCAGGTGGTGATGACCTATGGTGACTTCTTACTTTTATTATGCCGAAGGTCCTGTCCTTCGCTTTCGCTAAAATATGCTGGAGTAGAGGGGCTGATGGAAGGGGTTTCCCGTCTGCGGAGACAAAACCTCGTGTCCTCCACAGGGGCAGAAAATCGGTTAAACTGTTACAGACATATAAGCTGTCTGAATATATGTCTGCTGGGCTGGGGAAAGAATCGGGGTGGTCCACTATGTACGCTATGGCTGCTAGCTCTGCTGCCTGCGCGCCTAAGTGACCTGGTAACTTAAGAGCGATTTCTTCGAGAGCGCGCCCCTGCGCGTCCTCTACATAGATGCCGCATCCTGTGATACGCTCACCATTTAAAACTGTGGAGGAACCGTCTACATAAATCCTCAAGGGTCCACACGTGTCTGTGGGCTGGGGGCTTTGTTTCGGGTTCCCTATCTTCCTGGGGGGTGTTTTGGCTAAAAAGGGTCCTGTGTTATGCAGGGGAGCTACAATTTCACAGTCATGGGGCTGTCCGGGGTATTGGAGGTTGTCTGCTAAGTATGTGTGGGTGCGTGTCCGTTTCACTGTAATGTCCCGTCCTTGTAAAAGTAGGGTCCACCTAGCTGCCCTAATCTGGCTAACTGAACCGTCCTTCAGTCGACCGTCTAGTAGTAGCTGTGTGGGTGTGTGTTCGGTTAGAATGGTGATGGGGTTGAGTCCGGTGATGTATGAGAAATACTGCACTGCCCAGAAGACAGCAAGGAGGTGCCTCTCACAGGCTGAAAATCCTTGTTCTACTGGGTCTAGCAGTCGGGAGGCATAAGCCACTGGTCTTAGCTGCTCGTGCCGTTCTTGAAGCAACACGGCCGAGAGGGTCAGATCGGTGCTCGCTACCTCTATTGCGTACGGTGAAAGTTGGTCGGGGACTAGCAGCGCGGGTGCTGCACTAAGGGCTCGTTTCAACTCTTCCACAGCGCCTGTATGCTGCGGAAGCCATTCCCAGGGGGCTCCTTTCTTAAGGAGGTCTGAAAGTGGGGAGGCTTTTGTCGCGAATCCGTCGATGTGGTTCCGACAGTAGCCAACCAGTCCTAAAAACGACCGGAGGGCTGATACATTCTGGGGAAGGGGCAATTTGACAATCGAATCAATTCTTTTGAATTCGATCTCGCGTTTGCCGTGCGTGATGACTGATCCCAAATACATCACTTTACTTTCCAATATTTGGGCCTTTTTCGGGTTAACTTTACAGCCAATTTCAGTTAAGAGTTCTAGGAGTTCGGCCAGAAGCGAAATGTGCTCTGCCTTTGTGTCCGTCTGCAGTAGTAGGTCGTCTACATACTGTACCAGACAATCGGGTCGGGAAAATTTCTCTAATCCACTTGCCAGCTGTCGGTGGAAAATGGAGGGGGAATTGTGGAATCCTTGTGGGAGGCATGTCCACGTGTACTGCTGAGTTTTGAAAGTGAATGCGAATTTGTATTGGCACGCTTTTGCCAATGGTATTGACCAGAATCCATTACTGATGTCCAATACCGTGAAGTACTTGGCGTTGAGACCCTGCTTGAGCATGGTCTCGGGACTAGTAGCTACCGTTGGGGCTACTGCGGGGGTTACTTTGTTGAGTTCCCGATAATCGATGGTCAGACGCCATGATCCATCGGGCTTCCTCACTGGCCAAATAGGGGCATTGTTGGTGGAGGCTACCGTTCTCAGTACACCTTGGTCCAACAAGCTGCCTATAACCTTTTCTATTTCCACCTCTGCCTCGAGGGGAAATCTATACTGCTTTTGCGGTCGGGGGTCCTGTCCGGTAACATGAACTTGTCCAGTCATTCTGCCACAGTCATGACGGTGACTTGCAAATGCTGTCCTGTGTTTGTTTAGTAGGGCCTTAATTTGTCGGTCGGTGTGGAGTGTAGTCAGGTCGAATGAGTACTCTCCCACTGCGCTAATCCGATTAGCGTAGTCTCCTACTGTGAGGGTGGCTGGGGCTCTGTCTGATCTCGCCATTCGCCAGACACACTGGTTCACTGGGTCGAACGACAAGCTGTGTGTGTTCATAAAATCTATCCCCAGGATGTGCTCTGCTGTCCGGGGAAGATTTACTAAAACTACGGGGTGCCTTGTGCTAATGTTCCCTAGCTGGATCGCTACGGGTGCTGTAATGTGTCCCTGCTGCGAGTGTCCGGTGAACCCGCTAAGTGTGATGGTGGAGGTGGTCGGCCACGTGTCTGCGTGTGCCGTGGTTGTGGAGTTAATGGTGGTGCGGGATCCTCCTGTGTCCCACAATAACTCTATGGGCTTCCCTTTGACTTTTGCCGTGACTACGGGCCTCCCTGATGAGTCCCATAGTGTGTCACAGACCCAAGTGGGGGAGCCCGAACACCGTCAGTTCGTCTCGTCCACATTGGTGGGTCCTGACTGTACTGCTACATTGTGGATGGGTTTTGCCTTGTTGCGGTTCAGAGTGCCTGTCTGCTGGCCTCTCTGAGATCGCTGGGGTGCATTACACTCTTTTGCCCAATGCCCTAACTGTCCACAGTTATAACATTCCTGTCCTTTCTGTTGAGGGCTGCTCTTGCCTTCATTTACCCATGCGGGCTTCTGGTGCTCTCTGACTGCTTGGATATCTGCAGCAGCCTGAGCCTCTTCTGGGGATCTAACCTTTGCTTTTGCCTGAAGCGATTGCTCCCAAGCGCGGGACAATCTTTTGAGGACCCATTTCTCGTTGTGGGCCTCTTCTGAGGGGTCGTAATTATTGCAAGCGCTCTGTCCTGCTTCTGTTGCGTGTGAGATAATTGTGCGCGTCCACTTAACCATGTTTTCGCGGGTTAAATGCGCTCTATCTAGCTGTCCGAAAACTGCGCTGAAGTGAATCCACAGCCTTCCGGCGAATGCTGTGGGGTGTTCAGATCTCTTCTGCCTGCACTTATTCAAGCCTTCTACGGGGTCACCTCTATTGTACCCGATGGCATCTAAAATAGCAGTGTGCATCTCCTCTAGGCTGCCTCCTGCCACGTTTTGTGGGTCGGGGAGGGCTGCCACTACACTCTGGTCTAAGCTCAGCACGGTGAGCTTAACCTGCTCTCTCTCATCCAGGCCGTACATGGTAGCCTGCTGTTTTACTTTCGCAAAGAACTGGTGGGGGTCTGCGGTGGGGAGGAACGGAGTGATCTTTTCACAAGCGTCCCTTAGCTGGGTTACTGTTAAAGGGGTGGTGTAAGTTATGTCTGGGGCGCCTTCTGATTCGGCTTTCCTCTGTGTGGTTACGGGATTCATGGGTGCGGTTATGATCTGAGCTGTGGGGGGTTGGGGTGCCTGTCGTTTCTGCTGAGCTGCGGGCGCACATGTTCCCTGAACATAACGCTGCGCTGTCTCGCTTAATTCCTGCCAATCTGGGGCATTTTCCCCATCTAACTGAGCTCCAAAGGTGCTTTGGAAGCCATTCTGCACCGAAAGCAGAGATTGCAGTTCCGCAATCTGTTTTCTGCATTTCGCGTGGTCAACTGTGCTTTGTCTTTGTTCGGTTGTTGCAGCGTGGAGTGCTCTCAAAGCTGCTTTGAGATCGGAACATTGCCTCTGCAATGCCTCCACCTGCTTTTCCGATTCCTGTCTTATCAGAACGGCACGTTGCACGTCCTGATAGGCTTTCTCATACTGGGTCTGGGAACTGTTCAGATGAGCTAGACAAGACTGGTGAGCCTTCTTGGCATCATCCACCTCTCTACCCTTCTCTGCCAACTTCCCTTTTAATTCCAGGTTTTCTTTCTCGATGTCCCTGACATCGACCTTACTCATTCGGTTCCTTTCCTCTAAATCTGTCCGGAGCGTCCTGATAACCTCCTCTGCGCCTCGCAACTGTGCCAAGCAGGACACAATCGCCATCGGCTTGCGTGCTTTACTTAAACTCTTTTTGTGTATCTGAGAGAGGTTCTCCCACCAAGTATGACCTATACTTCCGGGACCTGTCTCCTCATTTGCACAAAACTCTTTCCAAAGGGGCCATCCCTTTCCTTGTAAATATTTGCGGAGTTCCAGCTCCCACGTGGGACACTGGCCTACTCTGCTACTGCTGCTGGTCGCTGCGACCACAAACTTTGCTGGATCCATCAGACGTTCCATTGCCTGCATGGCCATTTCCTCTGACTCTCTTTTTATAATTTGGAACAGGGGGTTGCTGGGGTGGTGTTTCGTAAAAAGGGTACGGCTTACGCTATTTTCCGATCACAAAACTACCGAAAGTTTGTCGCAACAAAAAGCTTTCAGTTTTACCTTACAGCCCTGTTAGTACGCATGCACTAAAACACACTTCCGAATTTCGCTTATTATTTTGAACACCTTGAATACTTGTGATCTCTTTCTTTCTCTGCAATTTGGAGTTCTAATTCAAATTTCAGGGTCCTGGACACTGTGGTGTTTCCACTTGCAACAGGGTCCCGGCGGATGTCGCCACTAAATGTTGCACGTTTTACTATGGGCGTAAAACGCGTTTATTGGAGTGTATTAACACGCCTCCGAGTTCGACGTGTGCTTAACACTGCTAGGCTCTGTTCTATGTAATTATTTAAGCTCTGGAGTCGCCAGCTGCCGTATAGGCAACGTCACAAGTATTCCAAGGTCAAATTCAAAGTAATAAAGACGATACACCGATTAGTCAAGTTCAAACGATCAATATTTATTATACAGTTAATAATAAATACTCATGCACACACACTAAGAGACTAAGCTACAACTAAACATAAGCAAACAGAATACTTATCTAACAGGAACAGGCAAGGTCAGAGAACGAGGCCTTCGTCCTGGTTTTGTCTGCAGCCTTCAGCAAGCGTTCTGGCACTTGGGAGTCTAGTGGGCTTGGATCGCGTAGCGAGCGTTGAACTTACGGTTTCGGCGGCTGGTGCTCAACGGCTGGAGTCAGGATACCAGGTGTCAGTCGAGGCCGGAGCACAGGTTTAACAGACCGGACAACACGAGGTCCCTATCTTTTATAGGGGTTCCGTTGTCCTTCCCTCTTCTCGGGCGGGCTCTACCTATTGGATCAATTTCTTATCGATACTGGATTAATTCCCCAATGCGAGGGGGTCTCCGTGATGGAGGGGGCGTTTCTTATGTCCTTTTGTTCGGAGGTTTCTGGTGCCTTGATGTCTGGGTCTTGATTGGAATGTGTCCATTCAGAACCAAATGTATCTATTGTGTGGGTGTTCAAGTCTGATGGCCTCATTAGCATGCAAAGCGTTTTGCCATTTGCACCTAGCTAAGGTCTCTTCACCTGAGCCCAAACTGGTTTCTGCTGCTGCAGAATGCAAACTGCTCTTTGCAGACTGCTGTTCTGGCTGAACTGTCTGTTTCTCAGCAGCCTTCCATTTTAGTTTGGCTCAGTGTCCATTTTGCGTGGCCAGCATGGCTACACCACACTCACACCCTCACCCTCACCCACACTCTCACCCACACTCTCACCCACACTCTCACACTCACCCTCACCCACACTCTCACCCACACCCTCACCTACACCCTCACCCACACTCACACCCTCACCCACACTCTCACTCTCACCCACACCCTCACCCACACTCTCACCCACACTCTCACCCTCACCCTCACCCACACTCACCCACACCCTCACCCACACGCACACCCTCACCCACACTCTCACCCACACACTCACCCTCACCCACACCCACGCTCACACCCTCACCCTCACGCACACCCTCACCCACACTCTCACCCACACACTCACCCTCACCCACACCCACGCTCACACCCTCACCCTCACCCACACTCTCACCCACACTCTCACCCTCACCCACACCCTCACACTCACCTACACACACCCACACTCTCACCCACACACACCCACACACTCACCCACACCCACACTCTCACCCACACTCTCAGCAACACTCTCACCAACACCCACACCCACACTCTCATCCACACTCTCACCCACACTCACACACACTCTCACCAACACTCTCACCAACACCCACACCCACACCCACACTCTCACCCACACTCGCACACACTCTCACCAACACTCTCACCAACACCCACACCCACACCCACACTCTCACCCACACTCGCACCCACACTCACCAACACCCACACCCACACACTCACCAGCTGATAGCCTCTTTCCCAGGCTGGGGAATAGGGTCACCTGCCTCTCCTCCACAGAGTCCAGGAGGGTCTCCAGCTCAGCATTCGCATATCCTGGAGTTGCTCTCCTCGCTGCCATCTTGTTGGCCGGGATGGTGTGTGTGGGGAGTGAAGTGTGTATATGCAGCTGCAGCTTGTCAGCCTCCTGAGTGTCCATCGCGAATCCAGCGCCTTTTCTCATTGGAATCGATTGCGCGGATGCTCCTTCCTTAGCAGGTATTGAATCAGTCCAGGTGCTGCGCCAGTTTTGCTATTGTGGAACTCCACGAATCCTACGCCGGCATCAACACCTCGGCCTGGATTCTCCGATTTTGAGGCTATGTCTGGGTGCCGCCGCCCCCACCCTGATGCTCCACCTGGTGGGGGGCTAGTAGCCATGACATGTAAAACTCCCGCCGCTCCCACCATAAACGACCGGACAATTGCCGGGTCCGTGGCCAGCATGTGCACGGCGATGACCTGCAGCGGTCGCGCCATACAACACGGCGCTGGCCGCGTGCGGATCCGGCCTGCCAGATAGTGCCCCCCAGAACACCCCTCACCACCCCCGGACCACCCCCTACCAGTCCCCCCACCCCCTGCCGAAGCTCCCTTGGCCAGCGGAACTGTGGTGACGCTGGACACAGTCCGCAGCCGCCATGCGAGGTTGACGAAAACTCATGGCACACATGTCCCGGGCAGTCGGGAACTCAGCCCATCGGGGGCGGGAGAGGGCCTTCAGGTGATGGTCTGAGGCCATCCCACCGCTGTTCTGGCGGCGGCGGAGCATCAGGCGAAAACGGGCGCCGCCTCCGATTTCGGCATCAAGGGGGATTTTCCGCCCGATCGCCGATTACGATACTCATGACAACAATACAATCAAAACAAAATTGTGCAAACAGCCTTGGCAAATATTGATTCTGATCCTGGAGTGATTGAAATCTCAGTTGCTCAAAGCGTTTTCCTACCTGTTTGTTTCACTCCCTCTGCTCCTCTCCCTCACTGTTTCATCAGTTGTTCGTGTGATGTCCCTACAATAGTTTTAGTGAAACTAAAAATGGAAGGATGCATTTGAATTCAGCACCCAGCAGCAGCAGCTTCAACAATGGCAGCAGCAAAATAAAGTAACATTCTCTGTTTGGCATCTTCTCTGGCTGAAGCTGAGAATTTACTGCGAGATGCAGGGTTGAATTTTTATTGTTGCTGTAAGTATTGGCTGGAAAACATTAATCATAACTCTCATTCACCGGGATACCTCATCATGCCTTCTGCTGTAAGACATGTGCACTCTGTTGTTGTTCTCCATGATATTAGTGAGAGGTCTGTTTTCAAACTGTTACTGTCAACCAACTGGATTAAGACATTGAAAACTTAGTCCGAGTAAATAGACTTTATGATCGAACCAGTGTGATCACATTTTTTAAAGCATACTTCCATTATGCTGCACTGCAATTAAGCAGCTAATAACACCATCAGTAAGCACATGGTTAGAATTGGATGGGATCTTCCCACCCCACGGTGCGTTTTGCAGCACTGGAGGCAACCCGTTGCTATTGGCCAGTGACGGGATCGTCTGGTCCCACTGCTGTCTAGAGGGTTTCCTGTTGTTCGCACCCTCCTGACAACCCGTGGCGGGGTGTCACCGTCGATGGTATCGGAAGATTCCACTGGCGGGAATAACCGGAAAATCCCACCAAATATGGATGGTTTATATTAACCTAAATCGTTTGTTCATAACCCTGACTGGAGCATTTTTCCTTTCATGAGGTTTTTGAAGAATTTCATTTGAACCTGGTTAAAGTACTCTGTTGTTAATTGTATCTAGATGTTCCTGCTCCAATGTAGTTTGGCTGGAGGTGAAAAAGGCCCTCCTTGTCAAATTCTTCCTACATCTTCTTACATAGGAATAATATGATTAGGGATAGTCAGCATGGTTTTGTGAAGGGTAGGTCATGCCTCACAAACCTTATCGAGTTCTTTGAGAAGGTGACTGAACAGGTAGACGAGGGTAGAGCAGTTGATGTGGTGTATATGGATTTCAGTAAAGCATTTGATAAGGTTCCCCACGGTCGGCTATTGCAGAAAATACGGAGGCTGGGGATTGAGGGTAATTTAGAGATGTGGATCAGAAATTGGCTAGTTGAAAGAAGACAGAGGGTGGTGGTTGATGGCAAATGTTCAGAATGGAGCTCAGTTACGAGTGGCGTACTACAAGGATCTGTTCTGGGGCCGTTGCTGTTTGTCATTTTTATAAATGACCTAGAGGAGGGCACAGAAGGTTGGGTGAGTAAATTTGCAGACGACACTAAAGTCGGTGGAGTTGTAGACAGTGTGGAAGGATGTTGCAGGTTACAGAGGGACATAGATAAGCTGCAGAGCTGGGCTGAGAGGTGGCAAATTGAGTTTAATGTAGAGAAGTGTGAGGTAATTCACTTTGGAAAGAATAACAGGAATGCGGAATATTTGGCTAATGGTAAAATTCTTGGCAGTGTGGATGAGCAGAGGGATCTCGGTGTCCATGTACATAGATCCCTGAAAGTTGCCACCCAGGTTGATAGGGTTGTGAAGAAGGCCTATGGTGTGTTGGCCTTTATTGGTAGCGGGATTGAGTTCCGGAGCCATGTGGTCATGTTGCAGCTGTACAAAACTCTGGTACGGCCGCATTTGGAGTATTGCGTACAGTTCTGGTCGCCTCATTATAGGAAGGACGTGGAAGCTTTGGAACGGGTGCAGAGGAGATTTACCAGGATGTTGCCTGGTATGGAGGGAAAATCTTATGAGGAAAGGCTGATGGACTTGAGGTTGTTTTCGTTAGAGAGAAGAAGGTTAAGAGGTGACTTAATAGAGGCATACAAAATGATCAGAGGGTTAGATAGGGTGGACAGCGAGAGCCTTCTCCCGCGGATGGAGGTGGCTAGCACGAGGGGACATAGCCTTAAATTGAGGGGTAATAGATATAGGACAGAGGTCAGAGGTAGGTTTTTTACGCAAAGAGTGGTGAGGCCGTGGAATGCCCTACCTGCAACAGTAGTGAACTCGCCAACATTGAGGGCATTTAAAAGTTTATTGGATAAGCATATGGATGATAATGGCATAGTGTAGGTTAGATGGCCTTTAGTTTTTTTCCATGTCGGTGCAACATCGAGGGCCGAAGGGCCTGTACTGCGCTGTATCGTTCTATGTTCTATGTTCTATGTTCTATACCTGGAGTCTCACACCCTCCGCACGGTGTCCCCCTCCTTCTGGAATGTATCTTTGCAACAAAGGTCTGGAGAGAGATGCAGTGATTTTTGTTGAGGTTCATCCCGAGCAGCTCCGTGATGTAAGATTATGTACGCGTTCCTGGAGATGCTCATTGAGATGAACACCAACTGCAGCTGGAGGACCACCAACCCAATGAGATACACCCTTTGGTCTTCCCAAAACCTGCTGGTCTTCCGGTGTAAAACACTGTCCGCCAGTAAATACTGTAGACTGACTCATTTCAAGATCCAGAGCTACATCTTGAGGGGAGCACTGAAGCTTGGGACAGCCAGCACAGAAGTGAGATGGGAAAAGACCATTGTCTAAAGCCTTTCAGCTATTGAGGGGCTGAAAACTTTGTAGAACTCCTCTACCTGTTTGCCTGACATGAAATACATATTGTCAATATCAGGAGTATTGAAATTGTATTCAGCCACCACATCATGCTGTATGGAGACAAGGTGAATTTTATTGCACTTGCAGTGTTGTTAAAATGTTTTGGAATATACTTTTACAAATTTTATGAACAAAGTATATTTTTGGGAAAATAAAACATGAGAGGCACTGCTCCATAATTTTGATCGGCGCATATATTTACCGGCATCCTGAGTGATTCTAATATAAATGGTGCATGGCAAAGATCAACAATCTCCTGACTTGCACCTTCACACGAAGCTGTCCGCTTTGCTGCTGGGGTTTCTGTGTCCCCATGCACAAATCATCATTTAAGTCATCATAGAATCCCTACAGCGCAGAAAGAGGCCATTTGGCCAATCGAGTCCGCACCGACCCACCGAAAGAGCACGTGCGACTGGGCACAATCCCCCACCTAGGGGCAATTTAGCATGGCCAATCCACCTAACCTGCACATCTTTGGACTGTGGGAGGAAACCAAGCATCCAGAGGACAATCACGCAGACACGGGGAGATTATGCAAACTCCACACAGACAGGTATCAGAGGTCACAATCGAATCCGGGTCTCTGGCGCTGTGAGGCAGCAGTGCTAAACACTGTGCCACCATGCCGCCCCTAAATCAGCTGGCATGCTGTATCATAACAAGTGTTTGTACATTGATGAGGTACAAACTACCCACTAGATTCTGCCGTAATGGCCAGTAAGCTTAACACACGGTAAGTGGCAACATTGTGATGATAACGATTTGTGCTATTCATCCAAGTTCAATGATTGCTCAATTTAAACATGGGAGGCTTAAGTGGTGTGGACTATTTCAAAACAAATTACTGGTTTTATTCTTGACAAAAGAAAGAAACTGGAAAACAGAACAGCAATGTTTCCAATGGCAACAGCGAAACACATCGGTACAAACTGTCTTGGCAGAATAACAAATCCATCAATCTGTTGGCTGCAGTGTTCTCTGGATCTCAGGCAATGTGTGTCATTCACAAACCAGCCTTGTCCCCAGGCATGCAGACCGAGGAGTCTTTCGAATGGCGGCTTCTCTTTCTGCAGGTTCATTAGTTGATCAGGATCAGTGGAAGAAAAGAATTGCATTGCCCACTATATATAGCAGGTGCAATTAATGTGGTTTGCACTAAGGAACATTAAGGCACCAGAACAGCAGTCACAGAGACAGTCATAATCTTTCCTGGTTCATATCTCCATTTAAGGGCAAATGGAATGTGAAATCAGGGTGGGGGGGAATCGAATATGTCACAGCTATCACTTGGTCATTATTCTCAGTTCACCTTGGCAGCAACATGAACAGGGCAATAGCACGTTGGCAACTGTATTACACTCCACCCGATTTTCAATGTGAACATCACCCTCATACAGCTCTGGTTTGTTAATCACAGTATTGCACTCACACACACACTGTCCATCACATTCCAGTCGCCTCACCTCACTTTTTTTCCATCACGAGTAATTGCAAGTAAACCTAAGCAAAGCTACACTCAGTTTCTGTGTCAAACTTCAAATCAGATTTTCTGAAATTATGCATTCATGAAAATGCAACACAACTGATGTGTCATTATGCAAATTTCTTGATTCCAATTTAAATTTATTAATGGTAGTGCAGTTTTATTAGAAAGGAATAGAAAGTAATCCAATTAAATTATTCAAAATGTTGCAATATGGTGTCGTTGTTGAGCATCATGTTGTGTAAGGGTTCAGCTGTGCTGTCTCAGTTATGAGATCTTAAGATTGTATGTTTAATTATGAACTGTTTATTGTTAATCTTTAACTGTTAGCAGGTCCCAGACATTGTCATGTATGATGCTGTTTATCCCATGCAGGTTACTTCCAGAGTGTTCACTCTGAGTATAGTACCATGGGCTGGATTCTCCGATTCTGAGGCTATGTCCCCACGCCGGGGATGTAATGGTGGCGTTTTACGCCTGAAAAAATGGAGTAAAACGGCCACCAAGCCTCCGTTTGGCTGGGCGATAGCATGCCGGCAGCGTAGATACAGCCCGGAGAATTGCCAGGTCTGTGGCCACACATGGGCACGGTGGCGGCCTGCAGTGGGCGCGCCGTGCTACATGACGGCAGCCTCTCGCGGACCTGGCCCGCGAAATAGTGCCCCCCATTTGGCCAGCTGGCACGCCCCAGACTACACCCCCCCCCCCCCCACGGTGCCCCCAGCCCCTGATAATGTCCCTCTGCCTACAGATCGGCCCTCCCCCCGACTGTGGCGGTGCCGAGTTCCCGACGGATGGGACAATGAGAGACCAACGCCGTCAGGAACTCGGCCAGTCGGGGGCGGAGCATCAGGGATGGGCCTCAGGCAATGTCCTGAGGCCATTGATAGGTTGCGTGGCATACTCTCCAAGTACACCGCTTTGGGCGGAGCTTCATGAAAGCAGCGCCACCCCCAATTTGGTCGGGAACTGTGATTCTCCGGCTGATCACCAAACGCGATTTCGGAGTTGACGACCGGAGAATCCAGCGCCATGATATACATCATATTGTGGGTGGTGCTATTCTCAAGTCTCACATTAACCCTTGCTCTGCCAACCACCTTTACATTACAGTGGCATGCAGGCACAACATCCTTCTTTCTTCTCAATAGAAAACTTTCCTCCCTTTTAACGGAGTGGAACTAAATGCAATACAGTCTTCACTTGTTATTACTTCTCTCCAACCTCAAGTCTCTCACTTTATGAACTCAGCTCGTCTTGAGTCTTGAAAGTTCTTCCACAGATGGTATGGTCAAATGGGCAGATAAGTGGCAGATGGAATTTAACCCTGGAAAGTGTGAGGTGATACACTTTGGAAGGAGAAATTTGACAAGAAAGTATTCAATGAATGGCATGACACTGGGAAATTCCAAGAGACAAAGGGACCTCCGGGTGTTTGGCCATAAATCTCTGAAGGCAAACTTCCGGTTGCGGCTATGCGGAGCTAAGCCGCACGTTCGGCAGCTCCCGCTAGAAACGGAATTTGGGGCTCTTTTCAGGGCCCCCAACGGAGCTTTTTCGACGATTTCCGACGTGGGAAGGGGTCTGCAGTAGATCCCCAGGGTTCTATGGTCCGGACCAGGAGTGGGGTGAGCAGAAAAGCGGTGGCAGCGCCCCTGGAAAAGCGGGGGAAGGGAAACAAAATGGCGGCCAGCGGAGCCCTCGAGGGGTGGAGGCAGTGGGCGCAGGAGCAGCAGGCAACTATTCTGCGCTGATTCCAGGAGCTTAAGGTGGAGCTGCTGGAGTCGCTGAAGGCTACCACCAGAGAGCTGATGGAGACCCAGACAGCCCAGGGGGCCGCAATCCGGGAGCTGCAGCAGCAAGCCTCCGAAAGGGAGGATGAGGCCGCGGCCATCGCGGGGAAGGTGGAGATGCACGAGGCACTCCATAAAAAGTGGCAGGAGTGGTTCGAGGAGCTGGACAACCGGTCGAGGTGGAAGAATTTATGGATCCTGGGCCTCACGGAGGGGCTGGAGGGGTCGGACCTGGCGGCCTATGTGGTCGTTTTGCTGAACTCATTGATGGGAGCTGGGTCCTTCCAGGGGCCCCTGGAGCTGGAGGGGGCCCACAGAATACTGGCTAGGAGGCCCAAGCCGAATGAGCCGCCGCGGGTGGTGTTGGTGCGGTTTCATCGGTTCGTTGACCGGGAATGCATGCTCCGGTGGGCCAACAGGGAGCGGAGCAGCAAGTGGGAGAACACGGAGTTGCGGATCTTCCAGGACTGGAGTGCGGAGGTGGCTAAGCGGAGGGCCGGGTACTACCGGACGAAGGCGGTGCTCCACAGACAGAGTGTGAAGTTTGGCATGTTGCAGCCGGCGCGTCTGTGGGTCACCTACAAGGACCGTCACCATTACTTTGAGTCCCCGGAGGAGGCGTGGGCCTTTGTGCAGGCCAAGAAACTGGACTCAAACTGAGGGTCAGGGATGGGGGTTCTGTATGAAAATGTAACTGTGTTTAATTTTTTCTCTGGAGGGGGGGGGGGGTTCTCTGTTTAATGCAGGATGCGTGTTGGCTTTAGGGTGGGTGGGGCGATGTCTCTCTGTCTTTTTGTATGGGTCTGGTGGACGGGTTCGGGCAGGGAGGTAAACTGGGAGTCAGCGCCGGCCCTAGGGTTGCTGGCGCCCCGGGCAAGCTGAACTTCGGCGCCCTTGGGGGGGGGGGGGGGGGCCGAGAGGGGGGGGCGGGGCCGAGAGGGGGGGCGGACCCAGGGGGGCGGACCCGAGCGGGGGGGGGGGGCGGACCGAGCGGGGGCGGGGCGGGGCGGGGGCAGGGGCGGGGGCGGACCGAGCGGGGGCGGGGCGGGGGGGCGGACCGAGCGGGGGGCGGGGCGGGGGGGGCGGACCGAGCGGGGGCGGGGCGGGGGGGTGGACCGAGCGGTGGCGGGGCGGGGGGGGCGGACAGAGCGGGGGCGGAGCGGGGGGGGCGGACCGAGCGGGGGCGGGGGGGGGCGGACCGAGCGGGGGCGTGGGGGGTGGGCGGACCCGAGTGGGGGGCGGACCCGAGGGGGGGGCGGACCCGAGGGGGGGGAGCGGACCGAGCGGGGGGCCGACCTGGGGGAGGGCGGCCACCGCGCATGCGCTGGTTGGCACCGGCCCAACTGCGCATGCGCGGGACCCGAGTCTGGCGCCCCCTAGCACATGGCGCCCCGGGCGACTGCCCGAGTTGCCGGTGCCTTGAGCCGGCCCTGCTGGGAGTGCGGGGAGCTGGTGGTGGGGATTTACCAGGATGTTGCTTAAGATGAAACATTTAAGTTATGAAGAGAGTTAGGATAGGCTTGGATTGTTTTCACTGGAGCAGATAAGATTGGATTGGATTGAATTTGTTTATTGTCACGTGTACCGAGGTACAGTGAAAAGTATTTTTCTGTGAGCAGCTCAACTGGTCATTAAGTACATGGGAAGAAAAGGGGAAAAAAAGAAAATGCATAATAGGGCAACACAAGGTACACAATGTAACTACATAAACACCGGCATCGGATGAAGCATACAGAGGTGTAGTGTTAATGAGGTCAGTCCATAAGAGGGTCATTTAGGAGTCTGGTAGCAGCAGGGAAGAAGCTGTTTTTGAGTCTGCTCGTGCGTGTTCTCAGACTTCTGTATCTCCTGCCCGATGGAAGAAATTGGAAGAGTGAGGAAGCCAGGTGGGAGGGCTCTTTGATTATGCTGCCCGCTTTCCCCAGGCAGCGGGAGGTCTAAATGGAGCCAATGAATGGGAGGCAGGTTTGTGTGATGGGCTGGGCGGTATTCACGACTCTCTGAGGTTTCTGTGTGGTCTTGGGCCGAGCAGTTGCCACATCAGGCTGTGATGCAGCCAGATAGGATGCTTTCTATGGTGCATATGTAAAAGTTGGTCAGGGTTAATGTGGACATGCCGAATTTCCTTTGTTTCCTGAGGAAGTATAGGTGTTGTTGTGCTTTCTTGGTGATAGCGTTGACGTTGTTGGGCCAGGACAGATTTTTGGTGATATGCACCCCTAGGAATTTGAAACTGCTAACCATCTCCACCTCGGCCCCGTTGATGCTGACAGGGGTATGCACAGTACTTTGCTTCCTACAGTCAATGACCAGCTCTTTAGTTTTGCTGGCATTGAGGGAGAGATTGTTGTCGCTGCACCACTCCACTAGGTTCTCTATCTCCCTCTTGTATTCTGACTTGTCGTTATTTGAGATCCGGTCCACTATGTTCGTATCATCAGCAAACTTGTAAATGGAGTTGGAACCAAATTTTGCCACACAGTCGTGTGTGTACAGGGAGTAGAGTAGGGGGCTAAGTACACAGCCTTGCGGGGCCCCGGTATTGAGGACTATTGTGGAGGAGGCGTTGTTGTTCATTCTTACTGCTTGTGGTCTGTTGGTCAGAAAATCGAGGATCCAGTTGCAGAGTGGGGAGCCAAGTCCTAGGTTTTGGAGCTTTGATATGAGCTTGGCTGGGATTATGGTGTTGAAGGCGGAGCTGTAGTCAATAAATAGGAGTCTGATGTCGGAACCCTTGTTGTCAAGATGCTCTCGGGATGAGTGTAGGGCCAGGAAATGGCGCCTGCTGTGGACGGGTTGCGACGGTATGCGAATTGAAGTGGGTCAAGGTGTTCTGGGAGTATGGAGGTGATGCACTTCATGATCAACCTCTCGAAGCACTTCATGACGACTGAAGTCAGGGCCACCGGACGGTAGTCATTGAGGCACGTTGCCTGGTTCTTCTTTGGCATCGGTATGATGGTGGTCTTCTTGAAGCAGGTGGGGACCTCGGAGTGGAGTTGGGGCTGGTTAAAGATGTCCACGAACACCTCTGCCAGCTGGTCCTCGCAGGCTCTGAGTGCACGACCAGGGATCCCGTCCGGGCCCGTCGCCTTCCATGGGTTCACTTTCAGGAAGGCCGATCTGACTTCGGAAGCTGCGATGGTGGGTATGGGTGAATTATGGGCTGCTGGGGCACTCGACAGCGGGTTGTTGGTTACCTGCTCGAACCGAGCAGAGAATGCATTGATTTCATTGGGGAGGGGTGCGCTGCTGCCGGAGATACTGCTTGGCTTTGCTATGTAGCAAATTATGTTGTTTAGTCCTTGCCACAATCGCCGAGAGTCTGTCTGTGACTCTAACTTGGTTTGATATTCTCCCTTGGCATCTCGGATGGCTTTGCAGAGGTTGTACCTGGATTTCTTGTATAGGTCAGGATCATCTGACTTGAACGCCTCAGATCTGTCCTTCAGTAGGGAGTCAATCTCGTGATTGAGTCATGGTTTCTGGTTGGGGAACGTACGTACTGCTTTCTTTGGCCCGCAGTCGTCCACACATTTGCTGATGAAGTCTGTGACGGTGGTGGTATACTCATTTAAGTTGGTCGCTGAGTTCTTAAATATGGACCAGTCCACTGTCTCTAAGCAGTCACGTAAGAGCTCTTCTGTTTCCTCAGACCAGCACTGCACAACCTTGAGGGGTGACCTGATGGAGGTAAACAAGATTATGAGGGGCGTGGACAGGGTGGATAGGGAGCAGCTGTACTCCTTAGTTGATGGATTATTAACAAGGGGATACAAGTTCAGGGTCAGGTGCAGGAGGTTCCGAGGGGATCTGAGGGGAAACCTTTTTTATCCAGAGGAGTAGTGACGGTCTGGAATGCATGCCTGGGAAGGTTCCAGAGGCAGGTTGCCTCACACCCTTTGAAAAGTACCTTGATGAGTACTTGGCACATCATAACATACAAAGCTATGGGCCAAGTGTTGACAAATGGGATTAGGTAGGTGGCTGAGAAGATCTGTATCTTTACCTCCTGGTACTTTACCCACACAAGTAAATAATTTAAAGAGATCTGGCACTTTCTTATCAATTACCTCTTGATCAGGCTGTACAATCTTTTGCATCTTCTTCACTCGCTTCACTTGGGCTTTCCTTTACCACTTTAACAAACCCCACTGGCTTATTCTGCATCACTCACCATTACGCCAGCCGGTCAATGGTGTATTCCATTGTGGGGCAGCTCCACGCCATCGGGAAACCCCCGGGTGCCGGCAAAATGGAGAATCCCGCCGGCGGAGAATCCCGCCCTTCGTCTTAAAATTGGAGAATCCGGTCCCTGAACTTACTATCTACACCTGCCACTAATTCCAATTAAGCAACCCAATACAGTTCAAATGCCACTTATAAATAAAGTTAACAAAACAGGTTTCTTGCTTATCTTTGCAGACCTTTGGAGAGAGAAACACCTTTCAGGAGCAACCTGAAAATTCTTCTGGCTTGTCAAACTCTTCAGCTCAGGCGGCACGGTGACACAGTGGTTAGCACTGCTGCCTCACAGCACCAGCGATCTGGGGTCAATTCTGGCTTTGAGTCAGTGTCTGTGTGGAGTTTATATGTCCTCCCTGTGTCTGCGTGAGTTTCCTCTGGGTGCTCTGGTTCCCTCCCACAGTCCAAAGATGTACGGGTTAAGTGGATTGGCCATGATAAAATTGCCCCTTACTTTCCAGAGATGTGCGGTTAGGTTATGGGGTTGGGGCTAGTGGATGGATGAGTGGACATATGTAGAGTGCTCTTTCATAGGATCGGGGCAGTCCCAATGGGCTGAATGGTTGCCATCTGCACTGTCGGGATTCTATGATTCTGTGATTCAACCTAACAATATTTGGCAAAAACGCAAACAACAAACAGACCTGGCTTCTCCCATAATTATATAATATGGATCCCACTACGATGTCCCATCACTTGGACTAAATACAATTCCTCATAAATTATGTACGCTCCAGGTAATTTCCAGAAATCAAAACAATATCCCATTCGCGATCTCTCTGTAAACAAGCAAATGGTTAAAATCAATCATAACCTCACCTTTTATGACTCCTTAATTATAGTTTTAGCAGAGACACTGCTTGTATGGTTTTAATAATATTACTGCCACAAATATGACATATAATATATAACAATTTCTGCATCGAATCTGTACCAGATGTTTACACCACAGAGTATGGAGAATCTCATGCCATGCTTGAGGACTACAATTTCAGAAATTACAGAATCTGTGATGAACCAATTGTCCACACAACCAGAGGCAGTTCCTGAGTTGGTTTCGGCAGATGTAACACTGACCAGTGTGCCGGATGACACTTCTAGTAACCCAAAGAATCAAGTTCCAGAACATTTGTGTCCTGCCAAAATGAGACAGACGTACATCCAAGGGACTGTCTTACTAATGTAAATATATATCTGTAACATAACAATGTTTAGTTATGGCATAATGTGTTGGATCTGTGTTAAAGTGTTTGATGAAGTAAAAATGCCGGGGACACTAAAGTAGTATAGAGGGAGGAGAGTTTTGTATCAGAGTAACACCATTGGCTGGTGTCATGTCATGTGTTACGCAATGACATCATCGGAGCATTTTGCAGGCTGTTGTGCCATTCACCATTGTACCCTGTTTGAGCAGTATCTCGCAATAAACCCTTTGACCTATGTTGCACAAACTCAACATGTGTTGCCTCTGATTCTTTCTCTTTGCAGCTAAAACATAGAACATAACTGAAAACAACTGGAGAACAGGCCAGCCGAGACAAGCTATTGTGTAATGAGAAAGGAATAATTGGCAATCTAGTTGTGCGAGATCCCTTGAGGATGGGCGACCATAATGTGATAGAATTCTGCATCAAGGTGGAGAGTAACATAGTTGATACTGAATCAAAATAAAGGAAACTACGATTGTATGAAGCAAGAATTGGCTATGATGGATTGGGGAATGTTATTTAAAGAAATGACGGTGGATAGGCAATGACAAACATTCAAAGAGTGCCTGGGCGAACTGCAACAATTGTTTATTCCTTTATTGCCATGATGAGACGTATCATTTGACTACAGTGTCTGTGGTTACTCTTTTGTGTGGTCTTCTAAAACTCACAAAAAGATATTTCTCACTGTTTTGAAGGTGTTCGGTACGAAGCAAATATTTTTGCAAATGTATGTAGACATATAAACATGCATCTGATGGGTATGCTATCAGCACACGGTTGCAACCAGCTTCCCCTCATTTACTTGGCTTCAAAAGATAATTTATGTGAAAAATAAAGGGAGGAGGAGATCCTTGCATATTGTTTGTGTCAAGTAAATGTATGGTCTGTTGATGGTTCAGACATCACAAAGCAATTAACATGTTTTCATTGATAGTGAGTGACGAAACAGGTGAAAACTCTCCGAGGTAGTGTAGCACAGGCTTCACATCGCACATGCAGTTATATCTTGGCACTGGTGGTTTGCGGTTATACGCACCTCTCATAAAACAAGTGACCAATGGATGTGAGCCCAAAGACTCTGGCAACACAACAAAGGAAGACAAAGCTGACTTTGCTGTGTTCGTGACACTGTCAGCCAGTCTGTGAAATAATGAAGTTAAAAGTTCCAAAATAACTTGCACAGATGTTTGCAGTGGATTAATTTGTTGTCAACTACAAAAACCCCATCCCTTTGGGAGGGTCCCGATGGCAGCGATACAGGAGGGGCGGAGGGGGCGTGCACTCTCACATTGAGATCGCTCTGAGGGCCAGCTTGCCGGTGACTTTGGGTCCCACACATCACATTCTAAACGGGTTGGACACTGGGCTCAAAGAAAAACTTATTGTGCGGAAATTACGATGGAAATCTCTCCGGAACAGTCGACGGCATATGCACCAGTTTTCCCACCTGAAATGACACTTCTTCATTTTTGGGTGAATGATACCCCTTGAATGATTCAAGCAAAACAAACACAATGGGCTGGACTCTCCGTCCCGCGCACATCTGTTTTCCAGTGTGGCATGCCCACGCTGGTAGCGGGATCCTCCATCCTGGCAGCCGGCCAATGGGGTTTCCCATTGTGGGCACTCCCACGCCTTCGGGAAATCCACCACCATGAGTGCCCAGCCGGCGGAGCAGAGGTTCCGCCAACCGAGAATCCTGTGTTTGATTTGGTTGAATCATTGTAATCCTTCCAACACACACATCCACACACCTCTTAAACACACACTCGCACGCCACACACACACACTCACCCCTCTCACACACTCACTCCTTTCACACACACTCACCCATCCTACATGTACACAACCCTCTGACGCACACACCTACTCTCTCTCATGCTCACACACCTTCCACGCACTCAACCCCCACACACACCCTTCTCACACACACTCATCCCTCGCACACACACCCCGCTCACACACACACCCCTCTCACACACACTCATCCCTCCCACACACACCCTTCTCACACACACTCATCCCTCGCACACACACCCCTCTCACACACACTCATCCCTCGCACACACACCCCTCTCACACACACTCATCCCTCCCACACACACCCCTCTCACACACACTCATCCCTCCCACACACACCCCTCTCACACACACTCATCCCTCCCACACACACCCCTCTCACGCACACTCATCCCTCGCACACACACCTCTCACGCACTCAACCCCCACACGCCCCGCTCACACACCCACATCACCCCCACACACACCCCTCTCAAACACAATCAACCCTCCCACACACACCCCGCTCACACACACACTCATCCCTCCCACACACACCCCTCTCACACACACTCATCCCTCCCACACACACCCCTCTCACACACACTCATCCCTCCCACACACACCCCGCTCACACACACTCATCCCTCCCACACACACCCTGCTCACACACACTCATCCCTCCCACACACACCCCTCTCACACACACTCATCCCTCCCACACACACTCATCCCTCGCACACACACCCCTCTCACACACACTCATCCCTCCCACACACACCCCGCTCACACACCTCTCACACACTCAACCCCCACACACCCCGCTCACACACCCACATCACCCCCACACACACCCCTCTCAAACACAATCAACCCTCCCACACACACCCCGCTCACACACACTCATCCCTCCCACACACACCCCTCTCACACACACTCATCCCTCCCACACACACTCATCCCTCGCACACACACCCCTCTCACACACACTCATCCCTCCCACACACACCCCGCTCACACACCTCTCACACACTCAACCCCCACACACCCCGCTCACACACCCACATCACCCCCACACACACCCCTCTCAAACACAATCATCCCTCCCACACACACCCCGCTCACACACCTCTCACACACTCAACCCCCACACACCCCGCTCACACACCCACATCACCCCCGCACACACCCCTCTCAAACACAATCAACCCTCCCACACACACCCCGCTCACACACAATCATCCCTCCCACACACACCCCGCTCACACACCCACATCACCCCCACACACACCCCTCTCAAACACAATCAACCCTCCCACACACACCCCACTCACACACACTCATCCCTCCCACACACACCCCGCTCACACACCTCTCACACACTCAACCCCCACACACCCCGCTCACACATCCACATCACCCCCACACACACCCCGCTCACACACACACTCATCCCTCCCACACACACCCCGCTCACACACACTCATCCCTCCCACACACACCCCTCTCACACACACTCATCCCTCCCACACACACCCCGCTCACACACACTCATCCCCCCCACACACACCCCTCTCACACACACTCATCCCTCCCACACACACCCCTCTCACACACACTCATCCCTCCCACACACACCCCGATCACACGCACACTCATCCCCCCCACACACACCCCGCTCACACACACACTCATCCCTCCCACACACACCCCTCTCACACACACTCATCCCTACCACACACACCCCTCTCACACACACTCATCCCTCTCAAACACACTCATCCCTCCCACACACACCCCGCTCACACGCACTCATCCCGCTGACACACACTTATCCCTCCCATACACACACTCACCCTCTCATACACACACTCACCCCTCTCATACACACACTCACCCCTCTCATGCACACACTCACCCCTCTCATACACACACTCACCCCTCTCACACACACTCACCCCCTCACACACACTCACTCACCCATCCCACACACACTCATCCCACTGACACACACTTATCCCTCCCATACACACACTCACCCCTCTCACACACACTCACCTCTCTCACACACACTCACTCACCCCTCTCACACACACTCACTCACCCCTTCTGCACATGCACGCACTGCTCACCCACACACACTCACCCCGCTGACACACACTTATCCCTCCCAGACACACACTCACCCCCTCATACACACACTCACCCCTCTCACACTCATTCACTCACTCCTCTCACACACACTCACTCAGCCCTCTCACACACACTCACTCACCCCTTCTGCACATGCACGAAATGCTCACACACACTCACTCACCCCCCTCACACACACTCACTCACCCCTCCCACACACACTCATCCCGCTGACACACTTATCCCTCTCATACACACACTCACCCCTCTCACACACTCATTGACCCCTCTCACACACACTCACCCCTCACACACACCTCTGGCAACAGGAGTGAGCAGCAGATTGAAACCGTGCAGATACCATCCTCCATTCTAAGGTACTTATTGCCGTATTCTGTCAGTAAAGAGTTTAACTGTCCCACCACTTCTTTGAAAAGCTAGGTAGAAAAGCTTTGTCTGGAAGATGGTAGGGTGGCATCTGACTAGATCAGCATCTGCTTTCCCAAAGGGCTCACACAGCTGCCTGAAACCATTTCAACTAGCTTGCTTTGAAACTGGTAATTGAATCTCGTTGATTTATCATCAGCTATTGGCTTCACGGTGGCACAGTGGTTAACACTGCTGCCTCACAGCGCCAGGGACCTGGGTTCAATTCCGGCCTCGGGTGACTGTACGGAGTCTGCACATTCTCCCCTTGCCTGCGTGGGTTTCCTCCGGGTGATCCGGTTTCCTCCCACAATCCAAAGATGAGCAGGTTAGGTGGATTGGCCATGCTAAATTGCCCTTAATGTCCAAAATGTTAAGGGGTGTTACTGGGTTACAAGATAGGGTGGAGGCATGGCTTAAGTAGGGTGCTCATTCCAAGGGCTGGTGCAGGCTCTACCAGGTGAATGGCCTCCTTCTGCACTGTACATTCTATGAAGACACCAGACAGATGTTTAGCATTGATTCAAATGTCCAGCTATGCACCATTTCCAGAAAATCTTGGCAAGTTCATTACATGCCTGTAATTTTGTTCCTCCCATTTTGTTTTATGTGCAGTTGTGTTGTCTAGTTGCATAGCAATATGGACTTGACTGTTGTGTGTGAAGATAGTTTGTAAGGCAAAGATAGCAGCTTCAATCCTAAGTAATTAATTTCATTTCTTTCTGCCTGTTCTGTTTTTTCAGCATTCTATCTTCCTCCAATGTGTGTCATGCCGTTGGACACACCCCATTCTCATCCACATCGTGTGTGGTATGTATTGTTGGTGTCCCCTGTATCAATGTTATTAACTTCAGTTGACACATTGTCAACCCACCAAGTGAGCTCATTGCAAGCTGCAGGAGAAATAATCTCTTTTCTGCCAAAAGGGGCTGGTTTAGCTCACTGAGCTAAATCGCTGGCTTTTAAAGCAGACCAAGCAGGCCAGCAGCATGGTTCGATTCCCGTACCAGCCTCCCCGGACAGGCGCCGGAATGTGGCGACTAGGGGCTTTTCACAGTAACTTCATTGAAGCCTACTCGTGACAATAAGCGATTTTCATTTCATTTTCATTCAAATGCCCTTTGTTTTATTTCAAAGACTGTTTTTTCCCCTTTTGAGCTCTCGGTAATGTAATGGTCCATATTGTCTACCAGGGAAAGCAGCTACTAATTTGCGAATCACAGAAAAAACAATTGATATTGATGGTGAATGTGCGGCCAACAAACGTTTGCATTGAACATGTTTTCTCTGATCTTGCCTCAGAGAGGCCGACTTGCATTGTGGAAGTGTTCAGTATAAATCCTAGAAAGGTAATTTTATGTATTAAGGTTTGTGTGGGTGTCTGATGAAGCCAAGGTCAGGTAATGTTTGGGCAGTTTCTCTGACTTCATCCATTGCTCCTTGCTTCATTTTGTCAACAAGTAAGGTATTATCTCTTTGTGCCACTGCAGTATGACCTTTGCTCCCCATAGTTGTAAATGGTGGTTTCACCAACTCTGTAAACACACGGGGCTGGATTCTCCGATCCCCGACACCGAAATCACGTTTGGCAACGGGGTGGAGAATCCCCGATGACGACAAAATCAGGGGCAGTGCCGCCTTCGCGATGCTCCGCCCCCTGAAAAACAGTGTACGCTAGGAGTGCACTGCACACTGTATCCACGGCCTCAGGCCCGCCCTGCGATGCTCCGTCCCTGACTGGCTGAGTTCTCAACCGCTTGGGACACGTGTGGTCTCATCCCTTGGGAACTCAGCATGGCGGTTGCGGACTCAGTCCAGCGCCGCCGCAGTCAGGGGAGGGCCGATCCGCGGGCAGGGGGGGCATTATTCGGGGTTGGGGGCACTGTGGGGGGCGTGCCAGCCGAAGGGGGGGAGTATTTTTGCGGTCCGGGTCTGCAGGCTGCGTCCACCATGAGGCACAGCGTGGCTGCTGCACTGGGCCGTATCGGCAGCTACGGCTGGGAACTCTACACTGTCTAGCTGCTAGCCCCCCTCCCGTCGGAGCAGGGAATCGGCGGCCATTTTGCACTAGTTTTCCTGGCGTAAAACACCACCATTTTCACGCCGGCATAAAATCTCCCAAACTTAGTCTCCCAAACGGAGAATCCAGCCTATGAGGTCCTGAGCTGAGCCCACTTGGTAATTCTTCAGACTGACATATTGGGCGCGATTCTCCGATTGCCGTTGCCGAAATTGCATTCGAAGATTGGGCGGAGAATCCCTTTTGATGCTGAAATCGGGGGCGGTGCCTGTTTTCGGATGCTCCGTCACCTGAACGCCCTGCCCCGATGCTCCACCCCCGATGGGCCGACTTCCCGACAGCGTGGATCACTTGTGGTCTGAGGTTTCGCCAACCTCGCATGGCGGCTGCGGACTGTGTCCAGCACTACCACAGTTGGGGGGGGGGGTGGAGTCATCCCACTGGCCAGGGGGCTTTGGTGGGCCTGGGGAGACAGGCGGAGGGTGGTCCGTGGGTGGCGAGGGAAGTTACAGGCGGCACTATCTGGCAGGCCAGGTCCACACGCGGCCGGTGCCATGTTGTACGGCACGACCGCTGCAGGTCGTCACCGTGCACATGCGCAGCCACGGACCCAGCAATTCTTTGGTCATTTCTGTTGGGAACGCTGGGGGGTTTACATGGCGTGGTTGCTGGCCTCCCACAGGGCTTAGCATCAGTGTGGGGGCAACACCGATGTTGGGAACGCTGGGGGGTTTACATGGCGTGGTTGCTGGCCTCCCACAGGGCTTAGCATCAGTGCGGGGGCAACACCGATGTTTTCATCATAAGACTAGACACATGTTCCAGACATAGCCTCAAGATCAGAAAATCCATCCCAATACCCCCTGAATTTTGGGTATTTTCTATGTTGCCTTCCAATTGGAAGATATATTGGGACCATAAAAGAACCTTTGGTGAGGAATTGTGCAGCAACATCTTTTCAATCACTCCTTTGTAATGAAGTCAACAAATGTCTTCATCAGAAGTTTTTATTCCTTTGCTGTACAGGTGAGGTATAAAAACGTGTTTCGCTGGGTTATTAAACATAAATCTCGATCCACATCGAGAAACGGCATTAAAATTGATTCCACAGATGAGGGTTTTGTCTTATGAAGCGAGATTGAACAGTTTGGGCCCATGCTCTCCAGAGTTTGGAAGAATGAGGGGGCGATCAAATTGAGGTATAGATGATAAAAGGTGTGGATGAAGTCAACATGAAGCGGCTTCTTGCTCTTCTGGGGAATTCTAGAACAAGAGGTCAGTCTCAGGATAAGTGGTAGTAAATTTAAAACAGACCCTGGTCGCGATCAGAGATGGTCTCCAAGACTGGCAGTGTCTGGTTACTGGAGGGGCCTCAGGTGATAACTCCGCTCGCACCTTCATCTCATGGAGTAGCCTGGGGGCCATTGGGCCATGGGATGTGGTGTTTGTGCCCCTGGCCAGTAAACTCCCCCCCCCCCCCCCCCCCCCTCTCCCGCCACCCCACCGTCCCCTCCCTCCGCGCAGTCGGTGAATCAGGAGCCAATCAGGGTATCCTGGGCATGTTGGCCCTGGTGCTCACGTTGTGCAGCCTCCCATACCTGCCTGAGCCCTATGTCCTGCCCATCCTCGCTATTCCCTGCAACCTGGCGTTCATCCTCCTCCGATGCTTCGAGAATGTCTCGAGGGCTTCTCCAGAGCGGTCCAGGCACCTGAACCGCATCTTCAGGAGGCCGAGCACTGCGCTACCACATGCCTGGTCTCTGCATGGGCGTAATTGAAGCGGATCTCCGCGTCGGTCTCCGGGCTCCGGATTGGTGTCATCAGCCACGACTGCAATGGACAACCCCTGTCACCAAGAAGACAAACCCCAGCCAGGGGAGAGGGGCTCAAACATGCCAGAAATCGTCGAGTGCACCAGGGTGAAGTCATCGTGCAAACTGAAATGAAATGAAATGAAAATTGCCTATTGTCACAAGTAGACATCAATGAGGTTACTGTGAAAAGTGCCCAATACCCACTGCCTGGGTATTGAGCGCAGACAGGCGTGGTGCGCAGCTCATGGTCACATACCAGCTGCATGTTCATCGCAGCTGAGCATGGGCGCAGAAGGCAAAGGTGGTCACGCCATGGGCAGCATCATCCGGACTGGCATGCAGTGCCAGAAGAAACAACCCCCTCAGGGCGGCCAGTGTGAATTGGTTGCTCCGTACCCCTGGAACTAACCCCGCCCCCCCCATATACCCATAACCCGACCTCCTCCCCTCCCCCCTGCCCCACATGCCAGCGCCCATGCCAGCTGGGGCCACCGTCTACCCAAGCCCTGGGCAGCATGCCTCGGACCGTCTGACTGTTTTGCTGTTCTCCCCCCCCCCCCCCCCCCCCCCACCCCCGTAGGAGAAGGCCGCGCACAATTGCCAGGAGCGGGAGAAAACCGAGGGGGATCACCAGAACTGCGGCCCCTCACCATGTCCGAGCAGAAGGCACTGGACATAGTCGGCGGCCCGGAGGAAAGGGAGGTCACAGGTGGAGGGAGGAGCAGCTGAGGGGCCGGATGGTCGGAGGGCAGGCTGACCCCAGGAACCAGCTACCGTCCAGACGGGTCCCGGGCTTCTACTAAATCCAGTCCCAGCCACAGGGCAGATGCAGTCAAAGAGAGGATTATGATAGGCATCCAGCACCTGGAGTCCATCCTGGAGGAGCAGGAGGTGGGGTCGGTCATGCGTGCCGCCCAGGCCGACACAGCACGTGTGGCGTCCATGGTGGAGGCATTGGGGGCGACGGTTTCGGCTATGGATGAGCATGTCCAAAGACTGGGGCATTCTGTGCAGGTGGTGGCCGAGGCCCCGGACAGGGCTGCCCTCTCACATGCGATCATGCGCCAGTGACACCTGGACATTTCAGTGGCGCTCCTGAGCATGGCCCAGTCACAGCAGGACATGGCTGGGAATGAAGGTGGCATTGCCCAGGCGCTGGCCAGAGTGGCGCAGACACTGGGCGGGTTGGCCCAGTCCCAGAGGGAGTTGGCCCAGTCACTGGCTGATGTGGCACATTCGCAGTGTGATGTGGTGCAGTCCCAGAGGGCGATGGTCCACCCCCTGTGCTTCATGGCCCCGAGCGTACCGGCCCTGGCCAAGACCAGAGCGGGCCTCCAGGACTAGCAGAGCCAGGTCGCCGGGGGGAGGGTGGGGGGGGTGCTGAGAGGATGGCTCTGCTCGCACACCCACCCAATGGAGTAGCCGGGGGGGGGGGGGGGGGCATTGGGTCCCCGAGGCAGGGGGAGTTGATGGAGCCCATGCCGGTGACTCCCGCAGGGGAGGTGCAGGAACACCGCAGCACCTTGGACACGACCTTCCTGGACACGCCCCTCCTGTCCCTGGTGCATCTGGTGGGCAGCTGGCAGAACAGGGCGGCACCAAGCCACCCGGGACACCAGAACAACAGCTGGGCCAATCCAGGCCAGGTGGCCGCAGGAGACACGCGCCAATGGGGACCCAATGGGCAGCAGTCACAGCAGGCCACCTCCACTCCTGCTGTACCAGCTAGGGAACCATCTAGGAGTAGTGTTAGGACCAGTGAAGGCTCTGTGGGAGGACCGTGCTCCCTACCCTACCCTCCCACCACCCCATCCCCCACACTCGTGCCCCGACCGTCCGCAGCACCCCCACCCCAGGGATTCGACTGGGCCATGTGATGGACTGGCCAGCCCACATGCAAGGATCAGCCAGGTGCAAGTTGCTACTGTGGGCATGCGTCAGACATTGTCATGCGATGTGGAGCACCAGAGCTCATTGCAGAGTGGGTTGTCATCATCCTATGGACCAGACCCGCAGTCACTGCCAACCCAGGGCCCCAGCTCGTAGTGCCACAGGTATGTATAATGGAGGAATGTGCAAGCGGCAGTTCGGTGGTGTGGGGAAGTGAGTGGTGTGGGTCTGGGATGTGGTGTTCGTGCCCCTGACCAGCATCCCCCCCCCCCCCCCCACCATGCCTTCCCTACTAGTCGGTGAACCTGGAGAAGAGCAGAACATCCCATGTGTGTTGGCCCTAGTGATGGCGTCATGTAGCCTCCCCTGCCTGCCTGGGCCCCATGTCCTGCTCATCATCACCCTCTCCCGAATCCTCCTCGTTGGACGAGGACAACCCTCACAGCATCATACTTGATGGCCTCTCCAGAGCGGTCCAGACACCTGAAGCGCATCTTCAGGATGCCGAAGCACTGCTCGATCACACTCCTGGTTCCTGTATGGGCGTCATTGTAGCGGGCCTCCGCATCGGTCTGTGTCATCAGCCATGGCCGCAGCAGGTAACCTGTCAAGGAGCCAACCCCTCGGGCGGGGTGTGGGGGTGTGGGGGGGGGGGGGGGGGGGGGGATGTCAGGAATCATGTAGTGTGCCAGGATGAAGGAGTCGTGCACACTGCCCGGGTATCGGGCACAGAGCTGCACGCTGCGCAGCTGATTGTCACAGACCAGCTGGATGTTAATTGAGTGGTACCCCCTTCGGTTAGTGTAGAGCGGCCCATTATCCGCAGGTGCCCGTGGAGTGACATGCATCCCATCAATCGCCCCCTGGACCCGGGCACCCCACTGCCTGGACATCCTGGTGGGCTCGGTCCACATGGAACTGGATGCATTGATTTGCCTGGGCACATAGGACCACCATGACAGCATGGGTGCTCCTGTGTGACAAGGTCTGTGAGATCCCGGACAGGTCCCCACTCGGTGACTGGAAGGACCCCGTCGTGTAGATGTTCAGGGCAACCATCACCTTGATAGTCACCGGGAGTTGGTGTCCTCCCCCATAGCCTCCGCGGTGCCAGATATGTCGCACAGTCTCTCTGCTCATCTAGAGTCTCCGACGGCATGTCTGTTCCGGCAGATCCTCAAATGTCAGGCAGTGCCGGTACACACAAGGCCCCATAGGCGCCTCCTGGGCACCTCCTCTTCCTCGGCCTGTTGGGCGGTCGGACCGTTAACCTGTGCTGCCGCCACCTGCCCTCTGCGGCCCGGCCCTCTGCAGCCCGGCCCTCTGCAACCCGGCCCTCTGCAGCCCGGCCCTCTGCAGCCCGGCCCTCTGCAGCCCGGCCCTCTGCAGCCCGGTCCTCTGCAGCCCGGTCCTCTGCAGCCCGGCCCTCTGCAACCCAGCCCTCTGCAGCCCGGCCCTCTGCGGCCCGGCCCTCTGCGGCCCGGCCCTCTGCGGCCCGACCCTCTGCGGCCCGGCCCTCTGCGGCCCGGCCCTCTGCGGCCCGGCCCTCTGCAGCCCGGTCCCCTGCAGCCCGGCCCTCTGCAGCCCGGCCCTCTGCGGCCCGGCCCTCTGCGGCCCGGCCCTCTGCAGCCCGGCCCTCTGCAGCCCGGCCCTCTGCAGCCCGGCCCTCTGCAGCCCGGTCCTCTGCAGCCTGTCGCTCTGCAGCCCGGCCCTCTGCAGCATGTTCCTCTGCAGCCCGGTCCCCTGCAGCCCGGCCCTCTGCAGCCCGGCCCTCTGCAGCATGTTCCTCTGCAGCCCGGCCCTCTGCAGCCCGGTCCCCTGCACCCCGGCCCTCTGCAGCCCGGCCCTCTGCAGCCCGGCCCTCTGCAGCCCGTTCCTCTGCAGCCCGGTCCCCTGCAGCCCGGCCCTCTGCAGCCCGGCCCTCTGCAGCCCGGCCCTCTGCAGCCCGGCCCTCTGCAGCATGTTCCTCTGCAGCATGTTCCTCTGCGGCCCGGTCCGCTGCAGCATGGTCCTCTGCAGCATGTTCCTCTGCAGCATGTTCCTCTGTGGCCCGGTCCCCTGCAGCATGGTCCTCTGCAGCATGTTCCTCTGCGGCATGTTCCTCTGCAGCATGTTCCTCTGCGGCCCGGTCCTCTGCAGCCCGGTCCTCTGCAGCCCGGTCCCCTGCAGCCTGGTCCTCTGCAGCATGTTCCTCTGCAGCTCGGTCCTCTGCAGCATGTTCCTCTGCAGCTGGTCTTCTGCAGCATGTTCCTCTGCAGCCCGGTCCTCTGCAACATGTTCCTCTGTGGCCCGGTCCTCTGCGACCCGGTCCCCTACAGCATGTTCCTCTGCAGCCGGGTCCTCTGCAGCATGTTCCTCAGCAGCCGGGTCCTCTGCCGCCTGGTCCTCTGCAAGCCGGTCCTCTGCAGCCCGGTCCTCTGCAGCCCGGTGCCCTGCAGCCTGGTCCCCTGCAGCCTGGTCCTCTGCAGCATGTTCCTCTGCAGCTCGGTCCTCTGCAGCATGTTCCGCTGCAGCCTGGTCCTCTGCGACCCGGTCCCCTACAGCATGTTCCTCTGCAGCCGGGTCCTCTGCAGCCTGGTCCTCTGCAAGCCGGTCCTCTGCAGCCCGGTCCTCTGCAGCCCGGTCCCCTGCAGCCTGGTCCCCTGCAGCCTGGTCCTCTGCAGCATGTTCCTCTGCAGCTCGGTCCTCTGCAGCATGTTCCGCTGCAGCCTGGTCCTCTGCGACCCGGTCCCCTACAGCATGTTCCTCTGCAGCCGGGTCCTCTGCAGCCTGGTCCTCTGCAGCCCGGTCCTCTGCAGCCCGGTCCTCTGCAGCCCGGTCCTCTGCAGCATGATCCTCTGCGGCCCGGTCCTCTGCAGCCCGGTCCTCTGCAGCCCGGTCCTCTGCAGCCTGGTCCCCTGTCGCCCAGTCCTCTGTAGCCCGGTCCCCTGCAGCCCAGTCCCCTGCAGCCCGGTCCTATGCAGCATGATCCTCTGCGGCCCGGTCCTCTGCAGCCCGGTCCCCTGCAGCCCGGTCCCCTGCCGCATGTTCCTCTGCAGCATGTTCCTCTGCAGCATATTCCTCTGCGGCATGTTCCTCTGCAGCATGTTATTCTGCACCCTGGTCTTCTGCAGCGTGTTCCTCTGCAGCCCGGCCCTCTGCGGCCCGGTCCTCTGCAGCCTGTTCCCCTGCAGCCTGGTCCTCTGCAGCATGTTCCTCTGCAGCATGTTCCCCTTCAGCCCGGTCCTCTGCGGCCCGGTCCCCTGCAGCCCGGTCCCCTGCAGCATGTTCCTCTGCAGCATGTTCCCCTTCAGTCCGGTCCTCTGCAGCCTGTTCCCCTGCAGCCCGGTCCTCTGCAGCATGTTCCTCTGCAGCATGTTCCCCTTCAGCCCGGTCCTCTGCGGCCCGGTCCTCTGCAGCCCGGTCCCCTGCAGCATGTTCCTCTGCAGCCGGGTCCTCTGCAGCCTGATCCTCTGCAGCATGTTCCCCTGCAGCTCGGTCCTCTGCAGCATGTTCCTCTGCAGCATGTTCCTCTGCAGCCCGGTCCTCTGCAGCTCGGTCCTCTGCAGCCCGGTCCTCTGCAGCCGGGTCCTCTGCAGCTCGGTCCTCTGCAGCCCGGTCCTCTGTCGCCTAGTCCTCTGCCGCCCGGTTCTCTGTCGCTCGGTCCTCTGCAGCCTGGTCCCCTGTCGCCCAGTCCTCTGCAGCCCGGTTCTCTGTTGCTCGGTCCTCTGCAGCCCGGTCCCCTGTCGCCCAGTCCTCTGCAGCCGGGTCCTCTGCAGCCCGGTTCTCTGTTGCTCGGTCCTCTGCAGCCCGGTCCCCTGTCGTCCAGTCCTCTGCAGCATGTTCCTCTGCTGCCCGGTCCTCTGCAGCTCGGTCCTCTGCAGCCCGGTCCTCTGCAGCCGGGTCCTCTGCAGCTCGGTCCTCTGCAGCCCGGTCCTCTGTCGCCTAGTCCTCTGCCGCCCGGTTCTCTGTCGCTCGGTCCTCTGCAGCTCGGTCCTCTGCAGCCTGGTCCCCTGTCGCCCAGTCCTCTGCAGCCCGGTTCTCTGTCGCTCGGTCCTCTGCAGCCCGGTCCCCTGTCGCCCAGTCCTCTGCAGCCGGGTCCTCTGCAGCCCGGTTCTCTGTTGCTCGGTCCTCTGCAGCCCGGTCCCCTGTCGTCCAGTCCTCTGCAGCATGTTCCTCTGCTGCCCGGTCCTCTGCAGCTCGGTCCTCTGCAGCCTGATCCTCTGCAGCCCGGTCCTCTGCAGCCTGTTCCGCTGCTGTCAGTTCTGCTACTGCCCACTCTGCAGCTGCAGCTTCCCCCTCCTCTTCAAGCCGCCCACGATCAAGCGGCCACAGGGCATCTCGCAGAGCTGTGACTATCACCACAGCGGGCAGCATTGCTGAACGCCATTGTCTGCAGGGGGTGGAAGGCCAACATGTTAGCATGGCGCATACTCCCGTGCCCAACCAGGTTCCATGTGCTACACTGTGGCCACGGTTGGCACTGCGGGCTCCAGCCATGCATGACCCTCCCCACACCCACATCCCTGTCCCAGAGGTACTGTTGGCTGGCACTGCCCTCACTGGGAGCTGTTGCCCTGGATGGTCCCCCAGTGGCTGGCAGCTGGTTGGGTGGGGTGTTTGGGGGTGAGTGGATGCGCAGTGGCGGGAGGAGTCGGCGCACCCATATGGCCGGTGTCGCTGTGTGGAGCCAGGGTCCGAGGTGGGTGGTCAGTGGGTGCACAGCAAGATGGCAGCTGTGATGGCAGTCAGTGACTGGGCACCGCCCCAGTCCAGTGAGGAGTCACCCCAGCTGCTCGGCCTGTGCCCCCTCCAAAGGCCCTGGCAGGGCCGCCCCCCCCCCCCCCCCCCCCCCCCCCCCACCCGCCCCCCACCTCAGCCAGCATGGCCAGTGTCCAGGCCAGCAGCCCGCAGTCACTCCACGCCATTTCCTATCTCCTCTCTCTCTCGCTGAGCAGTCACGACACCAGGTTCACGATTTATGAGACCACAAGTGAACCACGCCCTCGGGAACCCGGCCCAGCAGAGGCGGTGAATCTCAGAGGCCCCGGAGAATAGGGTGGAAGGCCCGCTAATGATGTGCCAACTGTATTTCATCCTGTGCGGCGAGCGGCGCATTTATACCATGTTTGGGGTGCCGGAGCACCCCGTTTGGCATTGAAACGGCACCTACCGTGATTTTGGCATCAGAAACTATTCTGTGCCTAATCGCATTTGGTGATTTCGGTGTCGGCAAACAGAGAATCCAGGCCATCTTCACCCACACGGAACTATTTTTGTGGAGCTTGGGAGTTTCTCATCAGTAAATCCCACATTTAGAATTTTTTCTGCAGTGGGCAAATAAACTCACTGGCCAGATCAGCTCCTCAGAGATTGGGGTAGCATTTTGAAAGGGTGCCCTCATCTCAAACCATGGACAATGCAACACTGCAGACAGGGGCAACACCTCCAAGCCTTGTCGCTGAGGGCCCCTCAATTTTAGGGTCCCCCATTTCAGTCCCCACCTTTTCGGACCCCACCCTTCACCTCCCCAACCTTATGATGCCCCTTCATACAACCCAGCCTTCATGACACTCCTTGGGCGGAATTCTCCGTTCCCGCGAAAAATCGGGAAGGCCGTCGTGAACTCGGCCGAGTTTCATGACGGCCTCGGAGGCCGCTCCTCTCACCTTATTCACCCCCACCCGGGGGGCTAGGAGCGGCGCTCCGTTATTCTCGGCCGGCGGCGCGCCAAGAATGACGCGACGGCGGCGCCTAAGTGACGTCAGCCACGCATGCGCAGGTTGGCCAGCTCCAACCCGCGCATGCGCGGCTGACGTCACGATGGCTGACGGCTCAAACCCGCGCATGCGCGGTTGCCATCTTCCCCTCCGCTGCCCCGCAAGGCGTGGCAGCTTGATCTTGCGGGGCGGCGGAGGGGAAAGAGTGCGTCCCTTTGAGACGCCGGCCCGACGATCGGTGGGCACCAATCGCGGGCCAGTCCCCTCCCGAGCATGGCCGTGGTGCTCACTCCCCTCTCCGCCCCCCACAAGCTTCAAACCAGCATCTGCCGCCCATGTTCACAACGGCAGCAACCAGGTGTGGTTGCCGCCGTCGTGAACCGGTCGCGAACGGCAGGCCGCTCGGCCCATCCGGGCCGGAGAATCGGCGGTTGCCGTGAAAAACGGCGAGCCACGATTCTTCCGAGCGGGGGTTGGGAGAATCGCAGGGGGCGCCAGGGGGGCGTGTCGTGAGTCGCCCAGCCCTCCTGCGATTCTTCCATCCGGCATGGGGAGCGGAGAATCATGCCCCTCATGACCGCTTCACAACCCCCCTCCCCACCCTTAATATCCCCCCTTCAACCCACTCAGGCCCTGCCACTTGGCAGTGCCAATTGGCACCCGGGCACCCTTGCATTGCCAACCTGGAGCCCTGATAGTGGAAAGCTGCTGTGTCCTGTGCCCGACCATCTGGTGGATCTAATGGCTTCTGAGCCCCCCTGCGTGGCCCTCATGCCGAAGACCAGGACTAATCCGTGCCCAAGCGAGGCCTCGCCGGTGCAGTTGGTGATCACAGGAGCTGGGAGATTGCAGCCTCAAATAGGCTGCGGATATTTAGATAAACCCAATGACTCATTTAAATATGATTATCTGGATCACACCCAGTGAGGGCATGATCCGATTGTGCCAGGCAGAGCGAGTCGGGTGATTCATGATTGGCTCGGCGCCCAACACAAAGCCCATTTTGGGCCTCTCCCATGATGCACCCAGTGCAACAGGGTTGGTGTCGGGCACGACGCAGTGGGAAAATGGCGCCCATTATTTCAAATAAACTCTGTTGACAAATAAGTTGCCATTCAGTGCCAGGTGGCGCCAGTGATAATTACAGTGGCACCCACATCCACAAATCTATTAGATATACCTTCTCGTTACAGAAATGGAAGTAGGTTAACTTTGTGATGGAAGGAATGTGGAATCAGGTGCTCAGCTCCAGCTCAAGCAGGATGGAGAGATTGTGAATAGATTGCATGCTGAATGCAATGGGATAAGTCGCGAGGACACTGCATTTATAATGAGAGCTGAAAACAAAGCCAGACTTTTATTTTAAAAGCATTTTAACATCAATGGGATACATCACAACAACATTATAAACTTCTAAAAATATTTTGCCTTTTATGTGAACCATTATTTTAGTACACAACAAAATCCTCCCTGCACTGGTTTATTAAAATATTCATGCTTCCCAGTGGAGTATTTACAAGCCTATAAAAATAACTGCAGCTTGCAATAACATAAAAACACTAGAAATAGGAATAGGGATAGACCAAATGGCCCCTCGAACCTACTCTGCCATTCAGGAAGATCATGGATGAGCTTCTGCATTAACTAGTAGAGTTATGACTAGTACAGTTGATGAGGGGAGACAGTGGATGTGGTGTATTTGGACTTTCAGAGGGCTTTAGACAAATCCCGCATATGAGATTAGTTTTTAAATTCAAGCGCAGGGAATTAGACAGAGTGCATTGAGATGGATAGAAAACTGTTTGGTAGACAGGAAACAAAAGAATAGGAATTAATGGGTCTTTTTCAAATTGGCAGGCAGTGACTAGTGGGGTAAGACCCCAGCTATTTACAATATTTGTTAATGATTTAGATGAGGGTACAAAATGTAATGGCTGGGATTCTCCGAGCCCACGCCGGGTCCGACTCCTGGGGGCGGGGGCTTCCACGGTGGCCAGGCCTGCGATTGGGGGCTACCAATCGGTGGGCGCGCTCATTCGGGGGGGGCTTATGTTCCTCCGCGCCCGGCCCCTGTAGGGGTGCGCCATGTTGCTTGGGGGCCGGTGCGGAGACGGCAACCACGTGCATGCGCCGGCGCGGAGATGACCGTCACGAGCATGCACGGACCCAGACCGTCCTTCGCGCGCATGAGCGGACCGGCCGGAGTCCGGCTCACAGCACTCCGGCACCATTCCAGCCCCCTGAAATCCGGAGAATAACTGGGCCAGGTGGCCCGTTGACGCACCACTCCGGTGTTTACACTGGCGCCAACACTTGTCCGGGATTTCAGAGAATCCCGGCCAATATCTCCAAATTTACAGTGGACCCCAAGTTGGTGGTGGTGGTGGGGGGGGGGGGGGGGGGGGGGGGGGGGGGGGGGGGGTGAGCTGTGTGGAGGATGCAGAGAACCTTCAGTGTGATTTGAATAATTTGAGTAAGTGGGCAAATGAATGATAGATGCAGTATCATTTGGAGAAATGCGAGATTATCCACTTTGATAGGAAAAATGAGAAGGCAGACCGTTATCTGAATGGCCATAAATTCATAAATTAGCAGAGGGGAATGTTCAATGAGACTTGGGTGTCCTTGTACACCAGTCACTGAAGGTCAGCATGAAGCTACACAGGCGTTGAAGAACGTATAATGGTATACTGGCCTTCGTTGTGAGAGGATTCGAGTACAGGAGCAGGGCTGCCTTTCTGCAATTATACAGGGCCTTGGTGAGGCCACACCTGGAATATTATGTGCAGTTTTTGTCTCCTTATCTGAGTAACGATTTTCATGCTGTAAAGGGAGTGCTGCACAGTGCTGCATGGCGGGACTGACGTATGAGGAGCGCTTGAATCGGTTAGGATTGTATTCGCTGGAGTTCAGAAGAATCTTATAGAAAACGATAAAATTCTAATAGGACTAGGCAGGGTAGACACAGGAAGGATGTTCCCGATGCTGGGTGTGTCCAGAACCAGGGGTCACAATCTGAATATATGGGCGCGATTCTCCGCAAATGCGGAGAGTCGTAAAGGCTGCCGTGAAACTGGCCATGTTTCACGGCAGCCTCCGCGCCCCCTCCCGGGACCCGATTCTCCCCCCCGGGCGGGGCTAGCAGCGCGGCCCCGTGAAGCACGGTATCGCGGGCTTAGCGACCGTCGCTAAGCCCACGTGCCAAGCGTCACGGCAGCTGACGCGCGCAATGACGTCACCCCGCATGCGCGGGTTGGACGGCTCCAACCCACGCATGTGCGGATGACGTCATCGCGCATATGCGTCAAACCCGCACATGCGCGGGCCGTCATGCCCCTCAGCCGCCCTGCGGACTGATCCTGCGGGGCGGCGGAAGAACAAAGAGTGCGCGGGTATCGGACCTGTGGGCACCGATCGCAGGCTCATGCCACCCTTGGCACGGCCCTGGTGCGGCCGTGCCAATCGGTGCCATGGTTGTCCGGGACGGCACTTTGCGGCCGTTTTCACGAACGGTGAGAGCTGGTGTGTTTGCGTTCGTGAAAACGGCCATAAAGGCCTGGGAACTCGGCCCATCGGCCTGGGGAGAATCGCTGTTCGCCGTAAAAAACGGCGAGCAGCGATTCGTGTCGTGGGGCGGCTGTGGGGGGGGGGGGGGGAGAATAGCGGGAGGTCGGGAAAAATGTCGGGAAGGCCCTCCCGCTATTCTCCGACCCGTCGTGGGCAGTGGAGAATCGCGCCCCCAGTAGACCATTTAGAACAGAGATAAAGAGAAATTTCTTTACCCAGAGAGTGATGAGCCTGTGGAATTTGTGACCACAGGAAGTAGTTGAGGCTAAAACATATGTTTTTCAAGAAGCAGTTAGATATAGCACTGAGGGCGAAGGTGATCAAAGGATTTGGGGAGAAAATGGTGTTCGGCTATTGAATTGGATAATTAGTCATGATGATAATGAATGGCGGAGCAGGTTTGAAGGGCTGAATGGCCTCTTCCTGCTCTTATTTTCTATGTAACTTCTTTTTCCTGCTGTATCCCCATTTGCCTTGATTCCCTCAGCGCCCAAGAATCTTTCAATCTTAGTTTTGAATATACTTAATGAACCTCTACAGCTCCCTGGGGTAGAGAGTTCCAAAGATACACAACATTTTAAATGAAGAACGTCTCCTCATTGTTTTTGCCAGTATCATTTCAAATTTTAAAGATTGAATTTAATTCCAGGCATAAGTAAACGACCAAAGGGCAATCAATGGGCATTATCATTATCATTCTTCTTCCTTGGTTAGCTTGCCAGGAATAATGATGCAGCAGATACCACCTCATTCTCAATACATCTAGGTTGATGCCAAATTGGCGATCCAGGTGAAAATAGAGGGCACAATCAAATGGAAAAGTTTCCAAGTGCACAATCTACCCGAATGGGGACAGAGTCCCGTAGCCGGGTGTTTCCGAGTGTTTAGAGCGCGGAGGAACACTCCGCTATTTAACGCCCATCCAGGAGATTGTGGGCCTCAGTGGGGAACTCCCCACCAAGGCCGCACTTAGCCCCATTCTCTGCATTGCACAGCTCCGCTCATCGGAACTCTTCACCTCGACCTAGTCACCATCATGCAGAAAATGCCAGCATGGCACCTTGGCAGTGCCAACTTGGCACCCGACAATTCCCCTTCCACCTGGCCATGCCACTTGGACAGTGTCAGGCTGCCCAGGTTCCAGGCTGGCACTGTCAGGGTGCCCAGGTGGCATCAGAAGTACCAGGGGGCCGCCCTACCAGAGGGCATGCACCTTGGAGACTCCAATCCCCTGGGAGACACCCACAAGTGCCATTCGCCTGGTCCCCGTTTGTGGAGACCAGCACTGAACAGCGCTCGCCCGAGGTCTCCAAGGCGAGGGAGTTCGATCCCATGCCTTAGCTAGATCTTGGGTCAGCACATCTAAGCGGATTTTAAAGACTCGTGTTGTTCTCTGCCTTGCTCTAACTAGATGGCTTTGCTGTGTAGTGCTGATCAGAGAACAACAAGTCTTGTAAACTAACAAAATTATTTATTTAACACTACAATTGAATTTGACACTTACCACTTAACACACATAAACTATACTCATCTAACATCTAACTCACTAACAGATTAAACTACTCTCATGTTCTTTCACTATCTTCACTGCGCCTAGCCAGCTCCTGCTCCTACCACCTATTCCAACCTTCTATCCCACAAGGCTCTGCGTATCCCTTATATACTTCTAGGAATGCTCCCTCTAGTGGCTGTCTGTACACAGTTGATTAACCCTTACATTATCTTCATGTATGATAATACCACAAGGCTTGGTCATCTGGATTGTGACACCTCGCAAGATCTAGGTAGATCTCACAAGGCGCACTGGCTATCTAGAAGCCTGCATGAGGTCTCTCCTGGCATCTACCGCTGCGTCACGCTCCCTTTTGGGCGCAATCCGGCTGGTAGCTCATGCCCAGGATGTCAATTATGCATGAGGAAACCTCATTCAATGTTTTTCTTCCATAGATAAATGCAGGCAGCCTAAGTGTTTTTCATCTTTACTGTACCAAGAATAGCCTAATCATAAGTGTCTGACAGAGGCTAAGTGGGTGTTTTCAATGATCCTGCCTGTAATAAATCCATATGGGCAGAGGTCCCTTCACCAGTATTCCTTTTATTTACAAAGCCATTGGCCGAAGAACCAGGTACATTCAACTTGCTGTCTACACTGGGAGTGCAGAGGATCTGACACTGATCAGGGAACTGGTATTCTAATTGGCCAATCTCAAGGCCTGGCCAAGTAATTACACTGTGCATGTAGGAACATACAGGCAGTTTGGTAATCTGGTTCACTAATGTCGCGAAAGGGAAGGAAATCTGCTGTCCTTACCTGGTCTGGCCGACAGTGGTTCCACACCCACAGCTGTATTCAGGCCACTGAGTTCAAGACCAATGATGGATGGGCAACAAATGCTGGCCCAGTCAGTGATACCGCGTCCCGTGAAAGAATTTTTAAAAATTGATCAGGAGTAAGAAAGTACACGAGGAAGGAACAAAAGACGGCCGAAGCGGAGGCAAACACATAACAACAGCTAAAACCGACCAGGAGAAGGTTTCCCCTCCCCCCCAAAGACATGTATACAATGTAATTGTCTCTCCAGTGCTTCTATGTATGACCACTTCCCCAGTTTTTACATTCCCACCCCTTGTTTTTTTATTTACGTGTTTTTTCTAATTATATAGTGTTTTTGTTTTTATAATCTTCACCTTTTTTTCCTCTTTTGTGTCCACCTGTAAATATGCTATGTGCAAAAAGCCCAATAAAAAACATTTTTTAAAAAATGGATCAGGTCTCCTGTCTGTGACATCAAATAGCGCTGCTCAGTGTTCACCTGATGGCCACCTAAACTGAAAACCAGCCCTGGGGTGTTTTAGACAGAGAGAGAGAAAGAAAGCTGGCATGGTTTGTGCATTTGTTCTCTGTGATCCATTCTATATTTCAATAATATGCTTTTGGAATGTAAAGCTCAAATGGGAGACAACAGCAGTCTTGTTAATGGGAGTAACTAAGGTGCAATGATGGATGTGTGTGAAATGTTGCTGATATGTCCCCTTGAGTTGTGAAAGATATTCAGCAGTACAGCTACAGCGTTTGTTCATCCAAACCTGTGTTGTGACTGGAAGAGCATTTTACAACTGTATTACACCAGAGGTGAAATATTGCAAGTCTGTCACTGGTGGGAAAAATAAAACGTGTCAGCATTAATTAAAGCACATTGGCTGAAGTACCATTTTCCCATTGTGTATTGGTACTGATATGCGAAATAAGTTTTTTGGCAATACTGAGTAGGAGAAAGAAATAACTTCCAATTATATAATGGCCAGTACCAATTAATGTAATGATGTGCAAGAGAACTGAAGCTATTGCTTTAATGTAGACAAGAAATTGTCAGTATAGTAGAGCTCAATCACAACACCGTTTAATAATATTAATTAATTAGGATACTAAATGTTGCATACCAATCCTTTTTCTTTCTAACTTTGATTTTCTGAGTATTTGATAAATCACAACTGGTGATAATGCTTTTCACTAATTGCTAACACAAGCGTGTGATACTGTGGAGCCATAAATATGTTCTATTATTTCACATCCAGGTGTACTGTTGAATTATTCAATTTAATACATTGTGTTAACTATGCAAAAACGTATGACTAATACATCAAAATAATCCATGATAAATGGGCAGAGATGTCTCTGTGCAAACAGAATATGGATTATGATTTCAGATTTGCAGTATTTCGCTTTTGTGCAGGTGCCATGGTGTCGTCGCTGTCAGTACCTATACCCAATCCAGCTGATACTGCTTGAGCCACATTCTGAGGAAACCTTGGAAATAAGAAGACAAAACAAAGGGGTTGGTCCTTTCTCCGTGCTTCACGTTAGATTTGAGCTTTTCCCCATGTGAAATGAAGAGGCCTTTTAAAATATTCTTCCAATAAAGTATACGCAATTGTGGAACAGGTTAATTGTGCAAAGGAATTCATCAACAGATGATTGGGAATGAAAATACTGGCATTGTCAAACAAAGATGATTAACAAAGAAATCATCTGATTGGAACGCTCGATTTACTGGCTGTCACATTTAGCCATTTTATTATTATAGTTCTGGCAAAAAGTAAGATACCTCAGTAATATGAATTATGTTTGTAATTTACTCAATTAGCCGACAGTTGAAAGGTTAATTCCCTATTGACATAGAAAAGCAAAAATTACAGAGATGTTTAATAGGAGGTGAGGGTATCTATACGAGGCCAATATACTAGTTTAGGATGAAACATGGTTACATTAGTACCTTCCATAATTTTAGATGGAGGGTGGTGATAGAACAACATACACAATGCAACTGCTAGTTCCAACATTTGTATCTGGCAATAATTAATTTCATAGGGTCAAGATTTTCTAAGTACCCCAGTTGGAATAGTTACCGCCCTTTAAAAGCTGCATCTCTTTAAAATCTATTTAGCTGTAAGACCTTGTTTAAAACTAAATTAATAAAACCTCAGGGTCATTTCATATCATACTTATGGTCTGCAAAATCCATGATGAGGCTTGCCACTACGTCAAGGAGACCAAATGAACAGTCTGGCGATTAGGTAGTTATTTTATTGACAGGTTGGGTTCCTTAGAGATGCCACAAAATATGTCTCTGTCTGAGGATTCATCAGGCCTTGTGATTTGTTTGCAATTAAATTTAGTGGGAGTGAAAAGGAATCAATAGCGGGGAAGGAAATCACTAAGAATGACTAGTTGTAGGCCACTCTGGGTAAATGGACCTCAGAGTGTGACCTCAGATATTTTAGATATTCCAGTAACACTGTTTGGTGACTGCATCAATGCCATGGCAAGGGTGACAAGAGTGAGCAGTTCAGGTCAGATGAACAATCCTTGGACATTTCGTTCTCCATCATGCATGTTGATTGGCAACTAGCGTACACGTTATGTCGCACACATTACATGAACGTGTTTTTCTCCGATTATTAAAATAAAGAAATGAAAGCTAGGAATATAGGAATGGGGTAGGTCATTCATCCCCTTGAGCCTATGCTTTGACATTCAGTTAAATAATCGCTGCTCTGTAGCTCAACTCTATTTTTTCATAGAATTTACAGTGCAGAAGGAGGCCATTCAGCCCATCGAGTCTGCACCGGCTCTTGGAATGAGCACCCTACCCAAGCCCATACCTCCACCTTATCCCCATAACCCAGTAACCCCACCTAACACTAAGGGCAATTTGGACCCTAAGGGCAATTTATCATGGCCAATCCACCTAACCTGCACATCTTTGGACTGTGGGAGGAAACCGGAGCACCCGGAGGAAACCCATGCAGACACGGGGAGAACGTGCAGACTCCACACAGACAGTGACCCAAGCCGGAATCGAACCTGGGACCCTGGAGCTGTGAAGCATTTGTGCTAACCACTATGCTACCGTGCTGCCCTTTATCCACCTTAATTCCATATCCCTTGACAACTTTAATGTAAAAAAAACCTTTTCGATCGAAGTCTTGAAAGCTCCAACTGGCACAACATCCGCAACCTTTTGGAGAAGAGGATTCCAGATTTCCACCACGTTCTGTTTAAAAAGTACTTCCTGATTTCACTTCGAAATTATCCAGTTCTAATTTTGAACATTTTGCCCCTGTTAGGACACCCTGGGCTAGTGGGCGGTCAATTTCAGCCCCACATGCCCCAGAGCCACAGCACAAGTAGTGAATTAACCAATAAATGTTATAAAAATACCCACAGTCTTTGGCCTTGGCTGTCCAATAATTACAGTCACCAGGTTTGCAAGGTTATACATAATTGCTGTTTATTTATAACAAGAACTGTCATGGGAAAATGCAGTAAACACAACTGGTTAACTACCACCTAACCCCTGACTCCCACTTTAACTGCCCCACCTCTACCTACATCCACAAGACAGGCAAATGTATGGGGCGGGGGGAGAGAAAAATAATAAGGACGAACGGCAAAAGATACTGGATTCTCCATTTGGGAGACTAGGACCCAAGCTAGCATTAAAACGGTAGTCTTTTACGCCAGGAAAATTGGTGTTAAATGGACACCGATTCCTCATTTTGCTGGGGGCTAGCAGGGAGGCAGTGTAGAGCTCGCAGCTCTAACAGCCGATACGGCCCTCCGCACTTCCGATTCCGAGGCCGCGCATGCACACGGCGGCGGCCTGCAGCAGCTGCGCCGTGCTCCATGGCAGACTCAGCCTGGACCGCTTAAGTAGAGCCTCCTTCGGCTGCTCGCACACCCCGGACCACCCGCCCACAGTGCCCCCAGCCCTGAATGAAGCCCCTCTGCCTGAGGATCATCCCTCCCCCGACTGTGGTGGCCCCGAACTGCCACGCTGAGTTCACAAATGGTGTGAGCACACTAACCCATGCCGTCGGGAACTCGGCCAGTCAGGGACGGAGATTCGCGGGGCGGGACTCTGGCAATGGTCTGAGACATGGATAATCGGCACGGCACTTTCCTATAGTAGGCTTTCAGGTTTTCAGGGGACAGAGAATTCAAAAACCGCCGCTACTCCCGATTTTGGTGCCAAAACGGATTCCCCACATCATTGCCGAACTCGATTTCGGCGTCGAGGAGCGGAGAATCCAACCAAAGATTCTTTGCTTCAGATGGTGGATCTTTAGCACATTTTCTTCACAGCACACATTCTGACTTAGAAAACACAGTACTCACAGGCAGCAGGCATTCTGGAGAAACACCTTAACTGGGCCTTCAGCTCCAGGTTCATATCAAACCTTGCTTTCAGTTTGTGGTTTGACTTCAGGCCTCTGCAGTCTCACAAAAACGGCTCCCAAACTTGCTGAAAAGAGAGTCAGCTCTCACAGTGGCCTGCTGTAGAGAATTAGTTGGATCTCTTTATCCAGGCTACAGAATTAAAACTGGAACCTCGTGACTCTGAAAACATCCAAGTGGAATCAGATCAAATCAGCACCTGTTACGGGGCAGAGCACAGCTTTTTGGGACAACAAATCAATCAAACCGGGTCATTACTCATACCGGCCAGTCTGCAATCAACAGTCTAAACCAGAATAGGCTTCTCTTTAAATTAAAGGCACAGGCCACTGCTTCCTTTTGCTTGAATTAAAGATACCGGCTGCCTTAAAGACACGTGTTCACAAATCATCCATTGATCAAAAATGTAACAGCAAAAATAAACAAAAGAGAAAATAAAGGAACAAACAAGAAATAAGAAGGACACTTACACCTTTGTTTTTTATTTTCCTATCTGAGAAAATAGGAGGCATTGTGATATTGTCGCTGGATTAGTAATCCAGAGACCCAGGATAATGATCTGGGGATCCAGGTTCAAATCCAACCATGGCAGGTGTGTGAATTTAAACTCAATAAAATATCTCAGGCAGGATTCTCCCTTTCTTAGACTAAATGTTGACGCCAACGCAGAAGCCGTGGACTTTTACGACAGATAACCCAGCGTCGCACCTGGACCGATTCCACTACCAATAATGGGCTGGCACCGGCGCCATGTGGAACCCAATACCGGGCTGGCACCAGTGCCATGTGGAACCCGATAACGGGCTAGCACCGGCACCATGTGGAACCCAATAACGGGCTGGCACCGGCGCCATGTGGAACCCGATAACGGGCTGGCACCGGCGCCATGTGGAACCCAATAACGGGCTAGCACCGGCACCATGTGGAACCCAATAACGGGCTAGCACCAGCGCCATGTGGAACCCGATAACGGGCTGGCACCGGCGCCATGTGGAACCCAATAACGGGCTAGCACCGGCACCATGTGGAACCCGATAACGGGCTAACACCGGCGCCATGTGGAACCCGATAACGGGCTAGCACCAGCGCCATGTGCAACCCGATAACGGGCTGGCACCGGCGCCATGTGGAACCCAATAACGGGCTGGCACCGGCACTATGTGGAACCCGATAACGGGCTAGCACCGGCACCATGTGGAACCCGATAACGGGCTAGCACCGGCAGCATGTGGAACCCGATAACGGGCTGACACCGGCGCCATGTGGAACCCAATAATGGGCTGACACCGGTGCCACGTGGAACCCAATAACGGGCTGACACCGGCGCCATGTGGAACCCAATAACGGGCTGGCACCGGCGCCATGTGGAACCCAATAACGGGCTGGCACCGGCGCCATGTGGAACCCAATAACGGGCTAGCACCGGCGCCATGTGGAACCCAATAACGGGCTGGCACCGGCGCCATGTGGAACCCAATAACGGGCTGGCACCGGCGCCATGTGGAACCCAATAACGGGCTGACACCGGCGCCATGTGGAACCCAATAACGGGCTAGCACCGACGGCATGTGGAACCCAATAATGGGCTGGCACCGGCGCCAGGTGGAACCAAATAACGGACTGACACCGGCGCCATGTGGAACCCGATAACGGGCTGGCACCGGCGCCATGTGGAACCGGATAACGGGCTGGCACCGGTGCCATGTGGAACCCGATAACGGGCTGGCACAGGCGCCATGTTAACCCGATAACGGGCTAGCACCGGCGCCATGTGGAACCCAATAACGGGCTAGCACCGGCGCCATGTGGAACCCAATAACGGGCTGACACCAGCGCCATGTGGAACCCGATAACGGGCTGGCACCAGCACCATGTGGAACCCAATAACGGGCTAGCACCGGCACCATGTGGAACCCAATAACGGGCTGGCACCGGCGCCATGTGGAACCCGATAACGGGCTGGCACCGGCGCCATGTGGAACCCAATAACGGGCTGGCACCGGCGCCATGTGGAACCCGATAACGGGCTGACACCGGCGCCATGTGGAACCCGATAACGGGCTGACACCGGCGCCATGTGGAACCCGATAACGGGCTGACACCGGCGCCATGTGGAACCCAATAATGGGCTAGCACCGGCGCCATGTGGAACCCAATAACGGGCTAGCACCGGCGCCATGTGGAACCCAATAACGGGCTTGCACCGGCGCCATGTGGAACCCAATAACGGGCTGACACCGGCGCCATGTGGAACCCGATAACGGGCTAGCACCGGCGCCATGTGGAACCCGATAACGGGCTGGCACCGGCGCCATGTGGAACCCGATAACGGGCTAGCACCGGCGCCATGTGGAACCCGATAACGGGCTAGCATCGGCGCCATGTGGAACCCGATAACGGGCTGACACCGGCGCCATGTGGAACCCAATAACGGGCTAGCACCGGCGCCATGTGGAACCCGATAACGGGCTGACACCGGCGCCATGTGGAACCCAATAACGGGCTAGCACCGGCGCCATGTGGAACCCGATAACGGGCTGGCACCGGCACTATGTGGAACCCGATAACGGGCTAGCACCGGCGCCATGTGGAACCCGATAATGGGCTGGCACCAGCGCCATGTGGAACCCGATAACGGGCTAGCACCGGCGCCATGTGGAACCCGATAACGGGCTGGCACCGGCGCCATGTGGAACCCAATAACGGGCTAGCACCGGCACCATGTGGAACCCAATAACGGGCTGGCACCGGCACCATGTGGAACCCGATAACGGGCTGGCACCGGCACCATGTGGAACCCGATAACGGGCTGGCACCGGCGCCATGTGGAACCCGATAACGGACTGGCACCGGCACCATGTGGAACCCGATAACGGGCTAGCACCAGCGCCATGTGGAACCCAATAATGGGCTGACACCAGCGCCATGTGGAACCCGATAACGGGCTGACACCGGCGGCATGTGGAACCCAATAACGGGCTGGCACCGGCGCCATGTGGAACCCGATAACAGACTAGCACCGACGCCATGTGGAACCCAATAACGGGCTGGCACCGGCGCCAGGTGGAACCCAATCGGATTCGCCGGTTTCGTAATTGACACCCAAAGGCTGACAAGGTGCAGCCACATAAACACACTGCATTTCCCACACACACCATCCCAGCCAAGAAAAAGGCAGCGAGGACGGCAGCCACGAAGTTCACAAATGCCGAGCTGGAGACTCTGTTGGATGCGGTGGAAGAATGGCGGATGACCCTGTATCCCAGCCTGGGAAGCAGGCTGCCAGCCACCGACGTTCACAGTGCCTGGGCACAGGTAACAGAGGCCATGAGCACCGTGGGCAACACCATTCGGACAGGCCAGAAGCGCCAGAAAAAACTGCTCGATTTCCTGAGGGCGGCCAGGGTGAGTAAGCAGCACTGTGCCCCTGGCACTAACCCCGTCCTATACACCCGTAACCCTACACCCCCTCCCAGAGGGCATCCCAAACCCCACCACATGCCGGTACCCATACCAGCCGCCATGGCTGGGTGCCCTGGCCACTGAGGCCATCAGCTTACCACCCCACAGGCTGCGAGTGACGGATTATCTAACACTGTCGTTTCCCCCCCCCCCCCTCCGCAGGAGAAGACCGCGCCAAACTGCCGGGAACAGGAGAGAATAAGCGGGGGACCACCAGACCTGCCGTCCAAACCGTCGCAGAGCAGAGGGCCCTGGAAGTGGTTGGGAGCCCCAAGGAAAGGGAGGTTGCTGAGGTGGAGATCGGCGCAGCCGAGATGTTGAGATTCCCTTTCCAGCATGTGTCAACCCAACACCACCCCACCACCACCCTCACCCCCACACCACCCTCACCCCCACATCCTCACCCCCACCACCCTCACCTCCATACCACCCTCACCCCCATACCACCCTCACCCCTACCCCACCCTCATCCCACACTAACGTCACCCTACACCACACTCACCCCATATCTCCCTCACCCCTACACCATCCTCACTCAAAACCACTCTCACCCCCCACCCAACCCTCACCCTGCACCACCACCACACCAGCATCCCCCAGACAGTATCATGGATTGTGGAGATGCAGTAGCAAGCCATGGATATATGAGGAGTTGTCTGCGAGCATCCAGCACCTGCAGATGCAGTTCGAGGAGTCCAACCATGTGTAGGAGCAGGAGGTAGTGCCGACCATATGTGCCACCCAGGCTAACACCGCATGGGTGGCATCCATGGTGGAGTCATTGGGGAGCGAAGGCTTTGGCTCTGGATCAACATGTACAAGGCCTGGGGCATTCTGTGCGGACACTGGCCGAGGCCCAGGACAGGGTTATTACCTCACAGGCAACCATGTCTCAGAGCCACCTGGAAATCGCAGTGGCGCTCGTGAGCATGGCCTAGTCTTAGCAGGCCATGGCTGGGAACGTCACCTGCATTGCCCAGGCACTGGCCTATGTAGCACAGACACAGAAGATGGTGGCACAGCCACAGCGGGATGTGGCGCAATCTCAGATGGTGATGGTCCATTCCCTGATCTCCATGGCCGCAAGCATGCAGACCCTGGTCGAGATCAGTGCGGTCCTCCAGAACTGGCAGTGTCAGGTGCCGGGGGAGCCTCAGGGGATAGCTCCCCTTATACCCCTGTCCCATGGAGTAATGATGGGGCCCATGCCGGGGCCATCGGGTACCTCCTGGATACCCGAGCAGCAGCTGAGCCCATCCAGGCCCCGTTGCCCCAGAAGACGCCCGACAAAGGGGACCCATGTCACAGGACGGGAATCACAGCAGGCTGCTTCCACTCCTGCTGTAGCGTCTGTGAATCTAACTGTAAGGTCAGAAAAGTAGACACCAGTTAGGTTGGCATTGGTGCAGGGCACCATTTAATTATAGGGGCTAGGGCACAAATCTGTGTTGGAGGTCAATCATCTCAGCTCCAGGTCATCACAGTAGGACTTCCTCAGGATAGTGTCCTCGGCCCAACTATCTTCAGCTGCCTCATCTATGACCTCCCTTCCATCGTTAGGTCAGAAGTGAGGATGTTTGTAGATGAAAGCACAATATTCAACACCATTCGTGGCTCTTCACGAATGAAGCAATCCATGTCCAATGCAGGAAGACCTGGACAATATCCGGGCTTGGGCTGACAAGTGACACAAGTGCCAGGCAATGAACATCTCCTACAAAAGAGGATCTAACCATCGCCCCTTAACATTCAATGGCATTACCATTGTTGAATCCCCCACAATCAACATCCTGGGGGGTACCATCAATCAGAGACTGAACCAGACTAGCCATACTAATACTGTGGCTACCAGGGCAGTTCAAAGATGGGTAACTCACCTCCTGGCCCCCCAAGCATGTCCACCATCTACAAGACGTGCAATGGAAAACTCTCCACTTGCCTGGATGAGTGCAGCTCCAACAACACTCAAGAAGCCTCAAGGACACCATCCAGGACAAAGCAGCCCGCTTGATTGCTTTCGATTCCACAAACATTCAAGCCCTCCACCACCGATGAACAGTGGCAACCGTGTGTACCATTTACAAGATGCACTGCAGTAACTCACCAAGGTTCCTCAGACAGCACCTTCCAAACCCACGACCGCTACCATCTGGGGGTTCCCCTCCAAGTCACTCACCACCCTGACTTGGAAATATATCGCCGTTCCTTCACTGTCGCTGGGGCAAAATTCTGGAACTCCCTCCCCAACAGCACAGGGGGTATACCTACACCTCAGGGACTGCAGCGGTTCAAAAAGGCAGCTCACCACTAGCTTCTGAAGGGCAACTAGGGATGGGTAATAAATACTGGCCTAACCAGTGACGCCCACATCTCATAAATGAATAATTTTTTCAAAATTCTGTTCACATTTTCAAGAACTTCATTAGATCACCCCTTAAATCTTCTGCACACGGAAATACAAATCAAGTTTATGCAGCTTGTCCTCATAGTTTAGCCCTCTATGTCCTCATGTCAGTCTGGTGAATTTCTCTTTAGCCCCTTCCAAAACCTTCCTGACAGTACGCCTGGTGGTATCTGATGTGTTGGGTAAGCTGGGTCTGCGAGGATTGCGTTTACTGCAGTAGTGAGAGAGACAGGCTTCCAACACTTGAAGAAATGCAACACGATTTTATTGAACTCTTAACTATTAAACATACTTTAACTGTGGGTTGACACTATGCTGAGTTGACTGGAGACCTGAGGCTAACCTGACCAGACTATCTTACTACCACATGGTGGATGTTCTAGTTGTTGCTCACAGGCTCTGACTATCTCAGAAGCTGCATCCCGAGAGAGCGGGAAAACTAGTGCCCTCTGGCTTTATAGTGGCCGTGTCCTGTCTGGTGATTGGCTGCTGTGTTCTGTGTGTTCATTGTTCAGCCTGTGTGTCAATTAATGTCTGTCTGTGCACCATCATATACTTGCGTGTATATTATGACAGTGTCTGATCAAGATTGTCTGCAACTGAATCTTTAGGAGATGCAGCTAAAGAGGTTACAAAAATTAGTGGATCTATTTTCCTATTTTTACAAAGGGTTTTGCCTGCTGGTGTAGGAAACATCGGCCAGGAAATAGTTCAGAGCTGTTCCTGTGATGTAGATAAAAGCAAAGTCACATCCATGGTGTGGAAATAGCTGTGAAAAATTTCCCAACCAATGTTTCACAAGCAAAATGATGGCTGCAGGTGAATTTTCTGACAAACCTTCAATGCAATTCTAATCTGACAGGGTAATTTCAATTTCTCTCTCCCGTTCCGAAGAGAGCTTGCAAAGATTAACATGGTGTGGTGGGGTATGGGAGTGGTGGGGGAGAAATCCCAGCATGTTCCTGCATCTCAGGGCCGCATGGTGGTGCAGTGGGTTAGCCCTGCTGCCTCATGGCGCCAAGGTCCCAGGTTCGTTCCCGGCTCTGGGTCACTGTCCGTGTGGACTTTGCACATTCTGCCCGTGTTTGTGTGGGTTTCACTCCCACAACCCAAAGATGAGCAGACTAGATGGATTGGCCGTGCTAAATTGTCCCTTAATTGGAATAAAATGAATTGGGTACTCTCAAATTTATTTTTTAAAATGTTCCTGCATCGCGTCATCTTAACTAACCTGAAAGCACTCATGGGAAGAACGCCCGTTCCAGAGAAGCAAAGGCTTAATTTAAATACAGCAGTTGCATCCTGAAGGCATTGTCCCAGATGTGCTCACCATTTTTACAAGGGACCACATAGTTCCCCCATTCTCAAACCTGCCAGTGAGGGTTTACAACAGGTGGAAGCAGCTACTTTTACTTCTTAAATGTTCCTTGAAGAGCGGGAGGGGCAAATGTTCTCCTCTTCATTCTATAAAAGCATTTTGGCTCTCCCCTTTCATGGAGTTCCTTTCTTTCCCCCGATATGGACTTTCTGATCACCATTCCCCTTCCTTGCTTACCTGGCCGAGGAATGGTTTTGTAGGTTCACAGAAGGTATTTGACCCCTTCCCCAATTGCCAATTTCCATCTGGCATAGGTGACTAGAGATGGCGGGGTGGCAGCATGTAGTTGGGAGAGAGTTGCCCTGGAAGTCCTTAACATTGACTCTGAATCCCATGAAGTCTTGTGGCATTAGGTCAAATATAGGTAAGAAAACCGCATGCTAATTACCACATACTACCACCCCCTGCACCCCCGCACCGCCCCCTTCCCCCCCCCCCCCCCCCCCCCCCCCCCCAACCTCTGAGCTGATAAATCCGCACTTATCCATGTTGAATACCATTTGGATGAAAGCACCAAGGTAGCAAGGGCACAGTATGTACTGTGGCTGAGGAATCTCATGTCCATCACCAAGAGTGGATTGGTAGCACCACGTATCGAAGCTGGTGGAGTCCTGAATGGCACATCAAACAGGCTAGGCCTGCGGCAGGTGCTGAGGAAACCAAAAGGAGGGAACAAACTATCTGACCCATCTCACCAATCTACTGTTTGCAGATGCATTTGCCATGACGTATAGATAGCAGGGGCCATGCACAGTGCTTGTAGAGACAAACTCCCATCCACATATTGAGAATACCTCCATCATATTGTATGGTACTAGCACCATGCAAAACGGAATACAGGGCTGGCAACACAAAGTTGGCATCCACGATGTGCTGTGGGCAATAAGCAGCCGCAGAATTGTATTCAACCACAATATATCCTTATGGCCCAGCATAGCCCCCACTTTATCATTATCATCAAGCCGGGAGATCAATTCTGGTTCAATGAGAGTTTCGGTAGAGCACCAGTTGAAACTAAGATTGAGATGCCAACCTGGTAACGCGATAATAGGACTACCTCCTTGATAAACTGTGGAAGATGCAGGCAATAGACGGAGCTAGGTGATCCCACACCAATGAATCAGATCCAACCTCTATAGATCAACCACATTCATGCATGAGTGGTGGTGGGCAATCCAAAAACTAATCAGAAGAGGAGGCTCTGCAAATATGTACGGTAAAGTTGCCATAGTCCCAGGTGACCATAGGCATTTCCTAGAGGGAGAGCTGACTGATGGTGATTTAACCTGAGGATCAGCACACCTCAGGTGAGGGGCAAGGTTGAGAAGGTGGTACCTTCATGAATAACCTCAGCTGGTACGGGAATTGAACCCATGCTGCCTGGCTTTGCTTTGCATCATGGACCAGCTGTCTAGCCAAGTGAGCTAAACCAGCAGAGGGGGAAGTTTTGGAGTTTGTGCCGTTTTTGCTGCCTGGCTTTGCTTTGCATCATGGACCAGCTGTCTAGCCAAGTGAGCTAAACCAGCAGAGGGGGAAGTTTTGGAGTTTGTGCCGTTTTTGCTTTGTTCTGTTGTGTAATTAAAATGTTGAAATATTAAAACTTAAATAAAATATTTTTTTAAAAAACATCTTCAGCCAGAAGTGCTGAGTAGGGGATCTATCTTGGCCTCCTCCTGAGGCCACAGCATCATAGATGCCAATCTTCCGCCAACTGGATTTACTCCAAATGATATCAAGGAATGGATGAAGGCTAAAAATATCAATATTATAATAATATCAATAATATCAGCTCACCCTGACAATATCCCAGCAATACTACTGAAAATTTGTGCTGAGAACTAGCCAAACTCCAACCAAGCTGTTTTATCATGACTCCTACAGCAGCATCCACCCAACAATGTGGATGTTTGCCAAGTATGCCAAGTCCACATATTCCGGTCCGATGGCAGTGGGTTATTGTTGATATTTGCTTACAAAGTCAGTTACAGAATGCCATGCCCACAAAAAACAGGACAAATCTAATCCAGCCAATTACCACCCCATCTACATCCTCTCGATCATCAGCAAAATGATGGAATGAGTCGTCAACAGGGCTACCAAGCAGTACTTACTCCAAAACAACCTGCTCACTGATGCTCAGTTAGGGTTCGTTAAGGCCATTCAGCTCCTGACTTCAATACAGCTTTGGTCCAAAGCTGGGCTCCAGAGGTGAGGTGAGAGTGACTGCCCTTGATATTTGACCAAATGTGGTATTAAGCAGCCCTGACAAAATTGAAATCAACGAGAATCAAAGGGAAAACTTTCCATTGGTTGGAGTCATAATTGCACAAAGGAAGATGGTTGTGGTGTTTGGAGGTCAATCATCTCATACCGAGGATGTCACTCCAGGAGTTCCTCAGGGTTGTGTCCTACGTCCAACCATCTTCAGCTGCTTCAGCAATGGCCTTCCTTTTATCATAAGTGGGGATGAGCACTGATGACTGCACAATGTTCAGCACCATTTGTGACTCCTCAGACACTGATGTAGTCTCTGTCCGAATGCAGCAAGACAATCAGGCTTGGATTGGATTGAATCGGATTTATTGTCACGTGTACCGAGGTACAGTGAAAAGTATTGTTCTGTGTATAGTCCAGACAGATTGTTTCATACATGAAAAAAACATAGGACATACATAAATACACAATGTAAATACATAGACACAGGCAACGGGTGAGCATACAGAGTGTAGTATTACTCAGTAGAAAAGATGTGTGAAGAGATCAGGTCAGTCCATAACAGGGTCATTCAGGAGTCTGGTAACAGCAGGGAAGAAGCTGTTTTTGAATCTGTTTGTCGTGTTCTCAGACTTTTGTATCTCCTGCCCAATGGAAGAAGTTGGAAGGGAGAATAACCCAGGTGGGAGGGGTCTTTGATTGTGCTGCCCGCTTTCCCAAGGTAGTGGGAGGTGTGGATAGAGTCAATGGATGGGAGGCAGATTCACAAAATGGACTGGGCTGTGTTCACGATTCTCTGCAGTTTCTTACAGTCCAGGGCCGAGCAGTTGCCATAACAGGCTGTGGTGCAGCCAGATAGGATGCTGTGTATGGTGCATATTTTAAAGATTGGTAAGAGTCAATGTGGATTAGCTAGGGGTAATAAGTGCCAAGTAACATTCCTGCCACACAAGGGCAGGCAATGACCATTGCCAATAGGGATAATTTCACCATATCCGATGGCATTACCATCACAGATTCCCTCAACATCCTAAGGGTTACCATTGACCAAACACTGAACTGGACCAGCCATATAAACACTGTGGCTACAGCAGCAGGTCAGATGCTGGTAATTCTGTGGAGAGTAACTCACCTCTTGACTCTCCCACTACCTACAAGGCACAAGTCAGGAGTGTGATGAAAGTGTCTCCACTTGCCTGGATGAGTGCAGCTGTAACAACACTTAATAAGCTCAACACCATCCAGTAACACAACCCATTTGATTGATACCACTTCCACTACTTTAAAACGTCATCCTTTCCACCACCAACATACAATAGAAGCAGTGTGTACCATATACAAGACGCACCATAGCTATTCACCAAGCCTCCTTCAACAGAAGCTACCAGATTTGCAATTTCTCCCACCTAGGTTACGGACAAGAGCGTCAGACACATAGGGCGGGATTTTCCTGCACTTGGCGCGATGGCCCGACGCCGGTGCCAAGAACGGCGCAAACCACTCCGGCGTCGGGCCACCCGGAAGTTGCGGAATCCTCCGCATTTCCGGGGGCTAGACCAGCGGCGGAGGGGTTGGCGCAAGTGCAGAACCGCTGGCGTGTTCCTGCGCATGCGCAAGGGGGGTTCTTCTCCGCGTCGGCCATGACGGAGCCCTACAGAGGCCAGCATGGAGGGAAAGAGTGCCCTCACGGCACAGGCCCATCTGCAGATCGATGGGCCCCAATCGCAGGCCAGGCCACATGGGAGCCCTCCCAGGGCCGGATCCCCCTGTGCCCCCCTGAGGATCCCGCTAGACGGCCGACAAGCCAGGTCATGATGGACCATGTCCATTTCACACCAGAGGGACTGACCGAAAACGGGTGGCCGCTCAGCCCATCGGGGCCCGGAGAATTGCCGGGGGGCCACTGCCAATGGCCCCCAACCGGCACGATCCCCACCCCCACCCGAAGACCGGCGCCAGAGAATTCTGCAGCCAGCATCAGAGCGGCAGGGCGGGATTCACGCCGTCCTCCGCCGATTTACCGACCTGGCAGGGGGTCGGAGAATCCCGCCCATAGGAACACCACTAGCTGCAAATGTCACTTCAGCCACATCGTCACCTGGGGCTATGTCGCTGTCCCTTCACTGTCACTGGTCAAAAATCTGGAACCTCCTTCCTAACAGCACTGTACGTGTACTCCTACATCGCATGAATTGGGATCATTCAAAAAAGTGGCTCATCAACACCTTGACAAGGATGTTAGGTAAACAAAGGTAGATTTAAGGGCTTTATATTTGTATTGGTAAACATTAGAAATAAGGTATAATTTTAAGTTGGTTTAATTTCGCGTTTCTGTGTCTGGAAGGGTAAAACCTATCGTTGGATTTATTCTGGACAGGGCTCATATGTGTGGGGTTAGTTTCAATTCCAACTGTGATTCTGTTGTCTTTAGAGTGGGTTAAGGTATGAAAAAATAGAACAAGCCGAGATTACTTAGAAACTGGGAGTTTTTAAGTCTTAGTATTTGCTGAATGAGTTGGCAGTTGGAAACAGGACCTCGGTGAGTGAGCATCTCTTACCTCTGTCAGAAGATACACTTGACAGGATGGACGCTGCAGAGAGGCAGCTATCCTGAAGTACAAATTCCAGTCCAGATAAGCAGGGAATTGGGACAGGAACAAGGTTTAAGACGACTGGAGTTAAGTGAACAGAGACCAAGGTGTTGTTCAGAAGAATTCAAGGAAGAGTAAACAGTGTTCGGAGTTGAAGAGATGATTGCAGTAACTCAATTTAAAGTGGGAAAGGAGCCTTTAAAGGTAAATCAAACATTAGGTCCTATATTAATACAGTCCAGGGAATTGGGAATTAAAATAATTGTGAACAGTTTGCACAGCAGTCAAGACAAAGAAATCCTAAATGTGTTGGTGTAAAATCTTGGATGTTTTTGGGAAGGGAGTTTGGAAACCCTCACAGACTTCTGTTAAAAGTGGAGCAGAAGCGTTGCTTAAAGTGTCATTTGGAACACCTGGTCTGGATTTTGGAATGAAAGCCATTAAGGGAAAGCTTAATTATGAGAGAAGATTTTAATGAGTGTTCTGGAAGTGGAGTTCGGAAACCCTCACATGACAATGATCTGGGGGGATTCTGAGGAAACATTCACAAATATTCACTTGGGGTCCAGAGTGGAGAGCACATTTGCCTCCAATCATCTTTATAATATTCTTTATTAGTGTCACAAGTAAGCTTACATTCACACTGCAATTAAGTTACAGTGAAAATCACCTCATTGCCACACTACAGCACCTGTTTTGGTACACTGTTGGGAAATTCAGAATGTTTAATTCACCTAGCAAACACGTCTTTCGGGACTTGTGGGAGGAAATTGGATCAACAGTGCTAAGCACTATGCTACCATGCCATCCACTCATCCTGTGTGGTTAAAAGGGATTTTGTGTTATTGAGCCAATTGTAGACTAAGATGTACTTTGTAATCCGTGTTAATCCTATAACCTATATATAGTTATTGAGGTAAGGGGGGAGTAAAGGAATATTTTATCATCATCCAACTTTTTCAAGTTTAATTAAAAAAAATTCTGGTTGTTCAAACTTATTAGAGGTCCAGAGACAATGTACCTCAATGTTCTATTAAAAACAAGTTACAGGGCAGGTTCTCCGTTTCTGAGACTAAATGTTGAAGCCGACGGAGATACTGTGGATTTCAACAACAACCAATCTGGCGCTGCACCTGGACCGATTCAGCCACTGTTAAGGGGCTAGCACCAGCGCCACCTGGGACACAATCGATTCCAATGAGAAATGGTGCGTGATTCGTCGGTTTCGCGAGTGACACTCAGAAAGCTGACAAGGTGCAGCCGCAAATACACACTGCACTCCCTACACAAACCATCCCAGCACACAAAATGGCAGCAAGACACGCAGCCCCACGCTTCACAGATGCCAAGCTGGAGACCCTCCTGGATGCGGTCGAGGAGAGGCGGATGACCCTGTACCCCGGGCCGGGAAGGAGGCTGCCAGCTACTGCCATTTGCCGTGCCTGGGTGCAGATGGCAGAGGTGGTCAGTGCCACCAGCAACACTGTGCCAGCAGTGCCGGAAAAAACTGCACAACCTCCTCAGGGTGGCCAGGGTGAGTAGGCAGCACTGTGCCCCTGGCACTAACCCCTGTTCCACACACCTATAATCCCACCCCTCCCAACCTGGAGGGTGGGGGAACCCACACCCTGCACCACGTGTCGACACCCAAACCGACCACCATGGCCGGATGCCCTGGCCACTGAAGCCACCAACGTCACACCCCCTGGGTTGCTTGCATTGGACTGTCTAACGCTATTGCTTTCTGTTTGCCCACCTCCCTCCTCCCAGGAGAAGCCCGCCCACAACTGCCAGGAGCGGGAGAAGATAGAAGGGGACCGCAGGATCTGCGGTCCCTCATCGTGGCAGAGCAGAGGGCCTTGGATGTGGTCAGCAGCTCGGAGGAAAGGAAATTCGCTGGGGTGGAGTTTGGCTGCAGGCGAGGAAGTGAGACCCTGCTGCTTTGCGGTTCCACTTGGCACATGTGTCAACCCCCCCCCCCCCCCCCCGCCCAACACCACCCCCCCCAACATCCTCTCTCCCACACCCCAGCCAGCCCGGCCAGTGTCTGGGTCCGGCAGCCCACAGTCGCGCCTCTGTGTCCTACCTCATCAGCCACGACACCAGTTTCACAATTTGTAAAAGTACAAGTGAACCATGCCGTCGGGAACTTGGCCCATCGGAGGCTGAGAATCGTGGAGGCTGCAGAGAATACTGGGAATTCAGTGCATCCAAACAGGCAACGGAGTGTGGCGACTAGTGGATTTTCACATTAACTTCATTGCAGTGTTAATGTAAGCCTACTTGTGACACTAATAAAGATTATTAAAAAATTAGGGATGGACAAGAAATGCCCATGAAAGAATGAAAAAAGACACCAGGGAGAACTCCTGTGCTTGTCTTCAAATTTTTCTTTTAGTTCTTTTTTGTTCACTTGAGAGAGTACCTTATTTGGCAACTCATCTGGGAGACAGGTATTCTGCCAATGTAGCAATCCCTCTGGGTGGCACTGGAGTGTCAGCCTCGATTTTGTGCTCAAGTCTTGGAAGTGAGACTTGAATCTTGAACCACTGGCTTGGAAGGAAGAGTGCTAACATTGAATCATGGTTGTCTATGGGCTGGTTTAGCACACTGGGCTAAATCGCTGGCTTTTAAAGCAGACCAAGGCAGGCCAGCAGTATGGTTCAATTCTCGTACCAGGTGCCGGAATGTGGTGACTAGGGGCTTTTCACAGTAACTTCATTGAAGCCTACTCGTGACAATAAGTGATTTTCATTTTCATTTCATTTCATTTGCATTTCCTCGTGCTTGAGTGAACCAGGCAGTGATGTGTCCCAGAGATTATATAAGAACCATATAAGGCAATTAATGGCAATAGAAGTTCAGGCACATTTTGTACCAGTGCTTCATAGAAAGTGCAATGAAGACAAAGGGGGCAATTTTGATAGGTGCCTGAATGGTTACACATATTGCAGTCAATGATGTCCTATTTTTGAAGGCAGTGGTGACCTTCACTAATTCTGATAATGTGGAAATATTTGACTGTACCTGTAAATCATAGTAGACAACTTGGCATGCAAGCTTTTATGTCTGGGCTTATTTCGTCTGGAGGTTCTTGTCTATTGTGGCTTCTCATTGTGTGACATAGTTTGTCTGTGAGTGTATACTTTCTGGAGCCATGCTGGGGCATGAAAACTCCACCATGCAATTCACTTTTGTCAGTGCTTGATTCAAGATTTGAAAATTTGCCTTTCCCTAGTAAAACAAAGGTTGCAGTTGTGCTTGTGACTCATGCATTTAATTTTCATATCTATACTTCTGCATCCAACAATGCATAACTCTTTCAAGAAAGGTTGGTGAACTCCCCTTTGTAAATATATGAGAAGAAGACTGAATAGTGGTAATGATGGAAGATAAACTCCATGGGCTGGATTCTCCAATTCTGGGGCTATGTTCCCATGCTGGCGGAGGCTGCTCGCAGACTCGGCCCGCGAAATAGTGCCCCTCCTTTGGCCGGCTCGTGCACCCCAGACCACCCCCCACAGTGCCACCAGCCTCTAATAAAGTCTCCCCTGCCCGCGGATCGGCCCTCCCGCGACTGTGGCGGCGCTGGACTGAGTTCGCAGCCGCCATGCCGAGTTCCCGACAGATGAGACCACATGTGTCCGATAACGTCGGGAACTCGGCCGGTCGGGGGCGGAGCATCAGGGGTGGAGCATTGGGGGCGGGCCTCAGGCAATAACCTTATGCTGTCAATTCATGGCGGGGCGTACTCTCTGCTTTGGAGGGGGCAGAGCATCGCAAAAGTGGTGCCGTCCCCGATTTGATCGGGAACTGTGATTCTCCGGCCGATTGCCAAACGCGATTTCAGGTTCGGCGACTGGAGAATCCAGCCCCATATTTTCTGCAAAAAAACGCATTTACTAATCTTGAGGAGAAAGAAAGAATTTGGATTTACGAGACTAGGCTTCTTAGAATCATAGAATTTACATTGCAAAAGGAAGCCATGGAGCCATGGCCATGGAGTCTGCACCAGCCTTGGGAAAGAGCACCCCACCAAGCCAACACCTGCACCATATTCTCATGACCTAGAAACCCCACCTAACCTTTTTGGACACTAAGGGCAATTGAGAATGGCCAATCCACCTAACCTGCACACCTTTGGACTGTGGGAGGAAACCGGAGCACCCGGAGGAAACCCGCGCAGACACGGGGAGAACGTGCAGACTCCGCACAGACAGTGATCCAAGCCAGGAATCGACCTGGGACCCTGGAGCTGTGAAACAACTATGCTAACCTACTGTGCTGATGTGTTGGGTACTCTGGATCTGTGGAGACTGCGTTTACCTTAGCAGTAGCATAGACAGGCTACCAACACTTGTAGAAGTACAACTCTATTTTATTTAACTATGAGATGTTAAACATACTTGCATTGTGGGTCGACACTATGTTAGAATGACTGAAGACCTATGCCTAACCTGACCAGCCTACACTGCCAACACATGGTAGATGTTTGTGCTGCTGACTGCTGGCTCTGTCTGTCTCAGACGCTGCATCCCAAATGAGCGGGAAAACTAGTGCCCTCTGGCTTTATAGTGAGCGTGCTCTAACTGGTGATTGGCTGCTGTGTTGTGTGTGTTGATTGGTCTTGCAGTGTGTCAGTCAGTGTGTGTCCCTGCACCATCATATACTGATGTGCATATTATGACATGTGCTATCACCTTGAACGATTGTTTTGTCTTGTTGATTGTTTTGTATTCTGTACGGTCATAAAAGGAAAAACAAAGGCCACCCTCTTTGCAAAATAATTTATCAGCTCTATCAAGGGAGCGGCTGATAAGAAAAATGTGTGAACACAATTCTGAAAAACCCTAATTTTTCCCACTCTACTATAACTCTATTCCTTCTCCTTCCCCTGCTCTATATATACTGTCCCTCATTTTTGTTTTCTAACAGTTGATTCTGGCATTGTCCCTGATTGCTAACAAACATAGAATATCAAAACCAGAACTGGGTAAGCTGGAAATTGTAGCTACAAAATTATTAAATTTTAACTTAAAAGGTATAATTGATCTATTATACAACTTATGTGATTTACTTTGGAATACAATACTGTAATGAAAGTTTATTTTGGATTATGACATTACGTTCTTCAGAAGTGAGATCACTTTTGAAGTTAGTGGTTGTTATGTTAATTTAGCTTTTAAATATAGGAATGATATAAGAGTTGACATTTACATACTGGTCCACGTTCACTTTGGGCAGTGAATGAGCTATATATGCAAAAGAAGAAACTGAGATTGAAAATTTAAATTGAAATTTAGGTCAACATCACATCAGGAACTTCCCCAGAACTACTTGGGCTGAATTCTCCGGTCACCGATATCGCGTTCGGCATTCGGCCGGAGAATCTAAGTTTTGCGATGCTCTGCCCCTTCTAAAGCGGCGATCTCTAGGAGTACACCATGCCACATATCGACGGCCTCAGGAGATTGCCGAGTTCCTGATTGCATAGGTCGCGTGTGGTCTCATCCGTCGGGACTCGGGAACTCGGCATGGCGGCTGCAGACTCAGTCCACAGTTGGAGGAGGGCAGATCCACAGGCGGCAGTGGGGGGGGGGGGGGGGACATTATTCAGGGCTAGGGGCATTGTGGGGGGTGGTCTGAGGCTCACGAGCCAGCCAAAGGAGGAGCACTGTTTCACGGGCCGGGTCCACGAGTGGCCACTGCTATGTAGCACGGCGCGGTTGCTGCAGGCCGGCACTGTGGGCGGCCACGGACCTGGCAATTCTCCAGGGAGTATCGGTAGCCCAGAGCCGGGTGCTCTACGCTGCCGGCATTCTAGCCCCCAGCAAAACAGGGAATCGGTGACCATTTTGTGCCATTTTTTCTGGCATGAAACGCCACCGTTCCCATGCCGGCGTGGGGACATAGCCCCAGAATCGGAGAATGCAGCCCCTTGCATTTCCATTGCAATGCACATGTCTCAAAGCATTCTACTGAATAGCGCACATCAAAAAGGACAGAAACAGTGAAGAGAAATGTTAAGAGAGGGTAACAGTATTGTGGAGGGGAAGGGACATCCGGAAGGTAAGAAAGCGAAAATGCTGCGAGCTTTCAGAAAAATGGAACATAGATTATGTGAATTATATCGCAGACATGTTTGTGTTTTCCTCTTCCATAATACACAAGAAAAGGGGTTAAAACCAGCTGTAACCCTGGTCTCGTGTGCTAGTTTGGTGCTCTAGCTCTATTGTGCTGGTGTTTTCTGGTTATGGTTACAGCTGAAAAATATGGACCAGGCATCCCTGCTGCTCCCAGGTAAAGAATCTCTCTCTGCTGGAAACTGTCACCAAAGCCACAGTCAGAAAGAAAACAGGAACAAAGGAATTGAGGAGGGATTAACTGGCTCCTCTTTATTCACCCTCCTCGGTTAGTCACAATAAGTTTCATTTAAAAGGCATCTTTCCCTCCTGGATACCCTTTCCCAGTCCAAATATATTTATGTTTTTAAAGGAGCGAAGTTAACCGGCTTTCTTCAGTTAAAGAAAGAGTGAATTTATTAGTTGCTAAAACGTGAGAAGAAACTGTTAAAACACAACAAACATGCACATCGATTAGAAATAGGAAGTGAGTGCAAAAAAAAAAGTTAGAAAAGATCTATGAATCAGTCTTTAAGTTATGCATCAGGGGTAGATAGAGAAACATTGTTGCCATTAAGTTGGGTGATTCCAGTTGTGCTTACTTTGGCAATGAGCAGATTCTTTGGAGATTCTTGGTTCTGCAAATTAGTGAAAGGATTTTTCCTGTTTCCATAACAACTATGGCTTGACTGACTAGCTTCCATTAGTTAAGGCCTTGGATGAAATCTGGTTCGTAAATGGTGGAAGTTGAAAATCCAGCAAGGAAATGCTTGGACATATGCAGCAATGTGGTATAAAGGGTACTTTAGAATTTTGGCAAAAGAGGGAAATTTGAGGCCAGAGCCAGTCAATGTTTTATTGGTGAATGAAAGCAGTCTTGGTGATGGATCATATCTGGGAAGGAGCATGCATTCAGAGCGAACAGGGCACCAGGGTTCAGCATCTCTGACCTTAGCTTGAAGTAGCATCCATGGAGGTTGGGGAAATAAAGGTTGGAGACATGTTGGTATGGATGGTTAGCAGCTGGAGGTATTGTTGTCTTATTGTTTTGTTGAAAGAATATTGAATATAGAAATCCCATGCTTGGTAATATTACTCATCCTATATTATGAATCATTGAAGTTTAAGCCTAAAAGATACTGATGTAAGTCAGAAGACAATCAGATCACAAGGTCCTGAGCACATAACGATATGCTAATATTGATGATTAGTCAGCATAATGGTGTGGTGAATGTAATCACCTAAGTATGAACTGTCTGTATAGTGCTATGACCTATGACCTGGAAATGATAATACGGTCTACTTCCAGGTACTGTACTGGAACCCCACCGGGCAATATATAGACCGGCCACCTGTGGGCGGCACTAATTTGTACAGCAGACACTGGCAGGCGGGTTCCTAGATAATAAACCCTTATATTCACTCATTCTCACAGTCTTGCAGTGAATCGACGGTATAACAAATGGAAAAGCCAGAATTATTGGACAAGTTGATGCCATTCCATATCGGGTGCAGAAAATAGAGAACAAAGATCATTGCAGCACAAGAACATGCAGGTGAAGGTTACTGAGGGAGATAGAAAAGGGGTGACCAAAAGAAAGAGCAAGAGTAGGAAGGCAGTGCAGGTGTCCCTTGTGGTCATCTCCCTGCAAAACAGATATACCGCTTTGGATACTGTTGAGGGAGATGGCTCACCAGGGGAAGGCAGCAGCAGCCAGGTTCATGGCACCGTGGCTGGCTCTGCTGCACAGTAGTGATAGGGGACTCGATCGTTTGGGGAATAGACAAGCGGTTCTGTGGACGCAATCGAGACTCCAGGATGGTATGTTGCCACCCTGGTGCAAGGGTCAAGGATGTCTCGGAGTGGCTGCAGGACATTCCCGGCTGGGTCACTGTCTGTGTGGAGTCTGCACGTCCTCCCCGTGTGTGCGTGGGTTTCCTCCGGGTGCTCCGGTTTCCTCCCACAGTCCAAAGATGTGCGGGTTAGGTGGATTGGCCATGCTAAATTGCCCGTAGTGTAAGGTTAATGGGGGGATTGTTGGGTTACGGGTATAGGGTGGATATGTGGGTTTGAGTAGGGTGATCATTGCACGGCACAACATCGAGGGCCGAAGGGCCTGTTCTGTGCTGTACTGTTCTATGTTCTATATGTTCTATTCTGGGGGGGGGGGGGAGGGTGAACAGCAAGCTGTCGTGGTGCACATAGGCACCAACGATATAGGTAAAAAACGGGATGAGGTCCTACAAGCGGAATTCAGGGAGTTAGGAGTTAAACTAAAAAGTAGGACCTCAAAGGTAGTAATCTCAGGATTGCTACCAGTGCCACAAGCTAGTCAGAGTAGGAATGTCAGGATAGATAGGATGAATGCGTGGCTCGAGAGATGGTGCAAGAGGGAGGGATTCAAATTCCTGGGGCATTGGGACCGGTTCTGGGGGAGGTGGGACCAGTACAAACCGGACGGTCTGCACCTGGGCAGGACTGGAACCGATGTCCTAGGGGGGGTGTTTTCTAGAGCTGTTGGGGAGGGTTTAAACTAATGTGGCAGGGGGATGGGAACCGATGCAGGAAGTTGGAAGGTAGTAAAACAGGGACAGAAGCAAAAGGAAGTAAGGGGAAAAGTGCAAGGCAGAGAAGACATAGTCAAAAATCTAAAAGGGCGACAGTACAAGATACAGTGACTGAGGGGAGCTCAGTGAATAGGCCCAGTAATAACAAAAGGAATAAAACTGGAGATGTTAAGATTCAAAACAGAGGTAAAAAAACCAACATAAGTGTACTTTACCTGAATGCTCGTAGTATTCGGAATAAAGTAAATGAGTTGATGGCACAAATCATCATAAATGACTATGATTTAGTGGCCATTACTGAAACATGGTTAAAGGATGGTCACGACTGGGAGTTAAATATCCGAGGGTATCAAACTATTCGGAAGGACAGAGTGGATGGTAAGGGAGGTGGTGTTGCTCTGTTATTTAAGGATGACATCCGGGCAATAGTAAGGGATGACATCGGTGCTATGGAGGATAAGGTCGAATCCATTTGGGTGGAAATCAGGAATAGTAAGGCGAAAAAGCCACTGATAGGAGTAGTCTATCGGCCACCAAATAGTGACGATATGGTGGGGCAGGCACTGATGCATGTAGAAATGGTACAGCAGTTATCATGGGGGATTTTAATCTACATGTTGATTGGTTTAACCAGGTCGGTCAAGGCAACCTTGAGGAGGAGTTTATAGAATGTATCCGCGATAGTTTCCTAGAACAGTATGTAATGGAACCTACGAGGGAACAAGCGGTCCTAGATCTTGTCCTGTGTAATGAGACAGGATTGATTCATGATCTCATAGTTAGGGATCCTCTCGGAAGGAGCGATCACAATATAGTGGAATTTAAAATACAGATGGAGGGTGAGAAAGTAAAATCAAATACTAGTGTTTTGTGTTTAAACAAAGGAGATTACAAGGGGATGAGAGAAGAACTAGCTAAGGTAGACTGGAAGCTAAGACTTTATGGTGGAACAGTTGAGGAACAGTGGAGAACCTTCCAAGCGATTTTTCACAGTGCTCAGCGAAGCAGTGAAGCAGTTGAGGCTCCTTCATTACATGTTTTTAAGGTAAAGATAGATATTTTTTTGAAGAATAAAGGGATTAAGGGTTATGGTGTTCGGGCCGGAAAGTGGAGCTGAGTCCACAAAAGATCAGCCATGATCTAATTGAATGGCGGAGCAGGCTTGAGGGGCCAGATGACCTACTCCTGCTCCTAGTTCTTATGTTCTTATGCCCTTCAGCCCATCAAGCCTCTGCCAGTAAAGATTGCTTATATAGGCCTACCACTTAATGCCCAAATGATCTGTATCCCTTCATTCCATGCCCATTCATGTGTCTATCCAGATACATCTTAAATGCTGTGATCGTGCCTGCCTCCACCACCTCTACTGGCAATGCATTCCAGGCACCCACCACCCTCTACGTGAAAAACTTTCCCTGCATTTGTCCCCTAAACGTTCCCCTTCTCACCTTGAACCTGTACCCCCTTGGAATTGAGTCTTCCGCCCTGGGAAAAGGCTTCTGACTATCCACCCTGTCTATACCTCTTGTAATTTGAAGACCTCAATCAGGTCTCCCCTCAGCCTCCGTCTTTCCATCGAAAATAATCTGAGTTTATTCAATTTCTCCTCTTAATTAACACCCTCCAGACCAGGCAGCATCCTGCTAAACCTTATTTGCAATCTCTCCAAAGCAACTATGTCCTTCTGGTAGTATGGTGACCAGAACTGCACACAATATTCCGAATGTGGCCCAACTAAAGTTTTATATAACTGTAACATGACCTGCCAACTCTTGTACTTAATGCCCCGGCTAATGAAGGCTAACATGCCGTATGCCTTCTTGACCACGTTATCCACCAGTATTGCCATTTTCATGGAACTATGAACCTGAACGCCCAGATCCCTCTGTCTGTCAATGCTCCTAAGGATTCTGCCATTTACTGTATAATTCACAGCTGAATTAACATTCCAAAATGCATCATCTCACATTTGTCCAGGTTGAACTCCATCTGCCATTTCTTTGCCTAACTCTCCACTCTATCTATACTCTGCTTATTATCTGACAGTACCCTTCACTATCTACAACTCCACATACCTTAGTGTCACTTGCAAACTTTTTAATCAGACCATTTACATTTTCTTCCAGATCATTTACATATATTGCAAACAAAATTGTCTGAGCACTGATCCCTGTGGAACACCACTAGTTACACAGATTTACATTTTGAAAAACTCCTTTCAACTGCTACTCTCTGTATCCTGTGGCCAAACCAATTCTTTATCCATCTAGTTAGCACACCCCAAATCCTATGCGACTTTACCTTTTGTACCAATCTGCCATGAGGGACCTTGTTAAATGCCTTACTGATGTCCATAGCCTTTCCCTCATCAATTAATTTTGTCACCTCCTCAAAAACTCGATCGTTGGTAAGACATGACCTTCCCCCCACAAAACCACGCTGCCTATCACTAACAAGTCCATTCTATACTGTCCCTCAGTATCTTCCCCAACAGCTTCCCCACCACTGCAGTCAGGCCTACCGGCCTATAATTAACTGGATTATCCCTGCTTTCCTTATTAAACAGAGGGACAACATTGGCTATTCCCCAGTCCTTTGGAATCTCGCCTGTGGTCAAAGATGATGCAAAGATGTCTGTTAAGACCTCAGTTATTTCCTCTCTTGCCTCCCACAGTAACCTGGGATATATCCCTTCCGGATCAGGGGACTTGTCAACCTGAATGCATTTTAAGATATCCAATACTTCCTTCAGTATCCTGACATGTCTTAGAGTATTAACATACCCATCCTAATCCCAACATCTGGCATGTACCTCTCCTTGATGAATACTGATGCAAAGTGCTCATTTAGGATCTCACAGACTTGCTCTGACTCCATGCATAACTTCCTCTCCTTTGTCCTTGAATGGGCCTACTCTGTCCTTAGCTGCTCTCTTGCTTCTTATATATGTATAAAAGGCCTTGGAATTTTTCTTGATCCTGCTTGCCATTTCATGGCTCCTTTTAGCCCTCCTAACTCCTAGTTTGAGTTTGTTCCTGCTTTCCCTATATTGTTCAAAAGCTTTGTCTATTTTTAGTTGCCTAGTCCTTATGTATGCTTCCTTTTCCATTTTGACTAGTCTCACCATTTCCCGTGTCTTTCATGGTTCCCTAATCCTGCCATTTCTGTCCTTCCTTTCTGCAGGGACCTGCTCGTCCTGCACTCTAATCAATTAGTCTTTAAAAGACTCCCACATGACAAACATGGATTTACCCCCAAACAGCCGATCCCAATCCACATTCTCCAGCTCTTGCTGAAATTTGTTGTAATTGGTTTTAGTACCGTCACTTGAGGATTACTCTTGTCCTTATCCATAAGTATTTGAAAACCTATGGAATTATGATCACTATTACCAAAATGTTCCCTATTGAAACTTTAGTCACCTGGCCAGGCTCATCCCCCATGAGGGAAAGGCCTCTCACGTTCTTCTGTGAGATGTTCATACCTGAGTTAGGTCAATAAGAGAGGCAGGACCTGTTTGAGAACCAACAGCAATTTTATAAATACTGGGTTAGATTCTCCGATTTTCAGGCTATGTCATGATGCTGGCGTGGGAACAGTGGAGTTTTACAACTGAAAATTCAGCACAAAATATCCACGGATCCTCAGTTTGGTGGGGGGCTAGCAGGCAGGCAGCGTAGAGCACCCGGCTCTAGCTGCCGATACGGCCAGAGAATTGCCGGGTCTTTGGCTGTGCATGCCAAATAGTGCCTCCCCTTTGGTCGGCTCACGACACCTGGAGCACCCCCCAATAGTGCCCCCAGCCCCTGCCAAAGTCCTCCCTGCTCGCGGATCAGCTCTCCCCGACTTTGAAGGCATAGGACTCGGTCCGCAGCCGCCATGCCGAGTTCCCGACAAATAATAGCATGAGACCACGCCATCGGGAACTCAGCCGATCGGGGGCGGAGCATCGGGGGGGAGGGCCTAGGCAACGTCTAGAGTATGATGCCTTGGAGGGGGCGGAGCATCACGAAAGTGGCGCCGCCCCCGATGTTGGCATGAACATTGGTTCTCCAGCCGAACACGATTCCGCCATTGGCGATCGGAGAATCCTGCCCACTGCCTCAGATGGGTTTAGGCATCTCATTCCTTTGAATTAATAACTGAAATTGATTAGTGATTAGACAAACAGGATAACTTTGGGAAAGCACTGAAAAGTTTTACTCGGTTATGGGGTCAGTGTAGATATGTTGCTGGAATGATTGATGCAGTGCTTCCTTTGTTCTCTGAGTTTGACACAGATCCAGATTTGCAGGAAAAGTTGTGAGTCAGACGAGGAGCAACAGCCGCAGGGAAAGTGTCGACTCAATCAGCGGGGGCGCGGGGGGATCCGACCCCGGGGGGGGGGGGCCACGGTGGCCGGGCCCACGATCGTGGCCCACCGATCTGCGGGCAGGCCTGTGCCGTGGGGGCACTCCTTCCTTCCATGCCGGCCCCTGCAGGCCCCGCCATGGCTGGCATGGAAGGAAGGAGTGCCCACACACATGCGCGAGATCACACCGGCCCTTTGGCGCATGCGCGAACACGCGCAGTCCCTTCGCCGCCGGCTGGCATCCACCTAGCCCCCAGAAGTGCGGAGAATTCCGCACTTTCGGGGGCTGTTGACGCCGGAGTGGTTCGCGCCGGTTGTCCCGCCGCTGTGGGGACTTAGTCCCCGAACGGAGAATCCCGCCGGGATTCTCCATTTCTGACACTATGGGCTGGATTCTCAGATTTTGCGGCTAAAGGCCGGCGACAGCGTGGGAAATTACAACAGAAAAAACGTTGCTACACCCGCACTGATTCAGCTACATTACATGGGGTAACACTGTTGCCATGTGGAAAGCAATCAATTCCAATGCAAAACGGTGCAGGATTCGCCGGGTCTGTGACACTCAGTAGGCTGACGAGCTCCAGCTGCATATGCACATTACACACCCCACACACACTCACCCTGCCAACAAGATGGCACTGGTTATGCTGGAGCTCACCCATACTGCTGATGGGTCGGCTGGGGCCAGAGGGCACCTGGGGCGTGCCCTGGGGGGACACCTATATGACCCATGGCCCTAAGTTCAAAGTGGGCTGTCAGCGGCGTGCGCAGCTGCATGGTTGCCTTTCCGGCTCCGGCAATAGTGTTCCGTGTCCGTCCACCCCAACCCCACTGCCCACTTCGTGGCCACCCCCGGCTATTCCTCCCGGCCCTGGCAGAGGTGCTCCGGCCAGCAGCACAACTGTCAGCAAACTATGTCAATGTTGGACCCTTTCCGTACCCCCTCTCTCCCTCAGCAGCCAGGACGGCGGTTTCACAATTTTTAAAGCACATGTGAACCGTGCTGTTGGGAACTCGGCCCATCGTTGGCAGATCATATTGGAGGCCACAGAGAATATCGGGTCGGGCTGCTAATGATATGCGAATGGTGTTTACTGTACATGTGTTCTAGACTGCATTAACACCGCTGTCGAGGTGACGGAGAATTGCGATTTGGCGTCAAATTAGCACCCACCGTGGTTTTAGCGTTGGAACCTATTCTCCGCCCAATCACATTTTGTGATTTCGGTATAAACCAACGGAGAATCCCGCCCAATATACGGTAGAAACATGCAACTTGACTGGGCAATTGGCCAAGGAGATAACAGACTCGATCCAGATTGAAACAGGTGATATCCGTTCTTGTTCTGCTGTGTTAATTATCAGTTAAATACTTGCATGTTTTAATCTTTAACTTGTTGATAATGAAGAATCATTGTAACCATTTTGGTGTCGGTTTTAAACCGTTCAACCTTTCCTCCATAAACGACATTATCCGGGTCTTGTCATGGGATAAACTGCAGGACAAAGTGTCAACAATTCAATACCACGTAGAGGGATGGATTCCATTTTTGTTGTGTGTGATATGTGTTATTATTTATTTATTTCTTGTTATTTTGAAAGGGCTTTAGAAAGCTGCAGCCACACTGAGTGCAATTGTAAACTGGACGAGTTTGGTGCAGCTTTAACTTAAACTGGGTGCAGATTAAAACCAGCAAAAGGTTGAGAAGCCGCAATTCCAATCCACCAATTGCAGCCTTAACTTGAACCCATTAAACTGCTTGCTTGCAACCATCTTGGATGGGGCCCATTGCCTACTAACATATGCTAAACATTCAGTTGGAGGAATATTTACACTGACTTTTAAATCCAACAATGCATCCATGAGTCTCCTTGCTTCCTGAAGCTCGCAGGCGAGAGAACAGTGGTAATTAATAAGGAGATTTAAAACTCATTGAAATACTGCAATAAATTCTCAGTTCTCACATCTGTTTTCGTACCTGCCAAAGGGAAAGGGTTTGGTTACACCCCTTTGCTAAGACTTAACTTTCCACACTCTGGTTGTGGGATTCTCCGTCAGCTGACACCGGAATCGGGAAACACGATTGTGCGGAGAATCGTTCCAAGGCCAGAATCGTGGCAGGCACCAATTTCACGTCAGTTCGTAATTCTCCATCACCTTGACAGTGGCATCAAAGCATTGCAGAATGCTTGTACAGTAAAGAATGTTGGCATATCATTAGCGGGCCTGACCCTGTATTCTCCGGGGCCTCGGCAATTCACCACCTCCACAGGGGCAAATTCCTGACGGCGAGGTCCACTTGCGCTTGCAACCAGCGTCATGGCGACCCCCCACAGGACGGGGGCTGTGCCCAGGCAGCCATTTTGCTGCGCTCCCCAATGACCACCCATCTTAGTCTTGGTTCTGCACAGTTATACTGGCTGTATGGGTGCCCCCATCCCCTCACCCCACCCTCCGCCACCCCGCCCGCCCACGCAGCTGCCACCCGCCGGCGGGGCATCCAGCGGCCCACCCATGGCAATGCCCACTGTAGCCCCTACGGCGGAACTGGACGGGTGTCTCGGCACGTACCACTGGCAAGGGCAGCGCTAGCTGATGGTACCCCTGGCAGCAGGGACGGGCGGCATGGCCTGAGGCCCCCATAGTAACAGGCACAACGGTGCAGAGATGGGGGAGGGGAGACATGCAGGGGCAAAGTCCGCAGTGCCAACTGGGGCCATCATGTACGCCATTGACCCGGTTGGCCATGCGGGTACGCACCAAGCTAACACGTCGGCCTTTCACCCCCTGCGACAATGGATATTGGAATATGACCAGCAATGGTGGCTTTCCTGCTAGTCGCCACAGCCCTGAGGGATGCATTGCAGTTGTATGAGCTGGAGCTGCTTCAGGAGGAGGAAGCTGCAGCCATGGAGCAGGCAGCAGAGGAACAGGAGACAGCTGCCCAGGATGGAGAGCTGGGTGCCCAACAGGCCGAGGAGGAGGAGGTGTAAAGGAGGCGCCACAAGAGGCCCCACATGTAATGGCAGCACCTGTCATTCGAAGACCTGCTGGACCGGAATGCTGTCGAGGACTCTGGCTGAGCAGGAAGACAGTGCGACATATCTGCCAGATCATGGCATACTAGCACCACGAGAGAACGGGGGAGGTCACCCGCTCCAGTTGGCCGTCAAGGTGACGGTTGCCTTGAACGTTTATGCCACGGGGTCCTTCCAAACACCAAGTGGGGGCCTGTCCGGGATCTCACAGAGTTCAGTGCACAGGTGCATCCGCGCCCTCATGGAGGCCCTATCTGCCCAATGGAAACAATACCATTTCAATGTGGACTGAGCCCACCAGGATGCCCGGGCAGTGGGGTTCGCCACCATGCCCGAGGGGGCGATCGACAAGATGCATGTGCCCCTCCAAGTACTTGCAGATGACAGGCCGCTCTCCACCAACCGAACGGGGTTCCAATCAATGAACGTGCAGCTGATATGTGACCATCAGCTGCGCATCATACACGTCTGCACCCGATACCGGGGCAGTGTGCACAACGCCTTCATCCTGTCACACCCAGCAACTCCCGGACTCTATGAGACGCCAACCCCCCCCCCCCCCCCCCCTCCCCCAGCTGGGGAGTTAGCTCCTGGGCGGCAGGGGTTATCCACTGTGGTCGTGGCTGATGACGCTTATCCAGAGGGCACAGACTGGCGAGGAGACTCACGACAACGATGCCCATGCTGCGACCAGGAGTGTGATCGAGCAGTGTTTTGGCATCCTGAAGATGCGGTTCAGGTGCCTGGACTGCTCTGGAGGCCCCTCCATTGATGCTGAGAGGGTCGCCCACTTCGTGGCGGCCTGCAGCGCCCTCCAAAACAGCACGCAGCAGAGATGCGACGTGTTGGAGGAGGAGGAATTCCAAGTAGCTCTGACACATAGCTGCCTATGAGAGGACAGCCCTGTCCTGGGCCTAGGCCAGTGCCTGCAAAGAATGACCAAGGTCCTGGAAACGCTGGTCCATAGACAAAACTCTCGCTCACAAGTCCTCCATTGCATACAGCATCCGTATGGTGTTAGCCTGGGTGGCACGCATTGTCGGCACCACCTCCTGCTCCTACACGCGTTTGGACTCCTCCAACTGCACCTGCAGGTAATGGATGTTCACCGACAACATTTAGTCCCTGGGTCCGCGACTGCATCTCCACTGATTATTAACACAAGTAGGCTTAACGCTGCAATGACTGTGAAAAGTCTCTCGTTGCCACACTCCGGCACCTGTTCGGGGACACTGAGGGAGAATTTAAAATGTTGAATTCACTATAGATGGGAATGTCCGTTCCAGAAGCCCAAACCGGCCTGGATGGTAGCTGGTCCCTGGGATCAGCCTGCCCTCTAACCGTCCGGCCCCTCGGGAGTTCCTACCTCCACCTTATGTACAAGAGCGGCTGTGTACCAGAGGATGTCCCAAGAGCCGCTTCACTGGTGCCAAACCAAGGTAAGTGTCCCTGGCATGGTGGAGGGTGTTGGAGACAGCCGTGACGGGAAATCAGTGTCATCCCTGGACTCGAGCTCTAGGGTGTCTTGGCTCACAGGCATAAAATGGCTCCCGTCCCTGTAATCGTCACTGCCCGGCACACCGGGGCGGGAGGGGGGGGGGGGGGGGGGATTTACCAGGATGCAAGCTGAACTTCAGTACTTAAATAACTATAAATGGAGTAGTACAGGACCCCACTAACTGTAAATCTGCCACTGGAACTGGCCACTCTATCGCTTCAAGATGACATCATTACAATATCGTTACTGCATCACTCATTCTCTGCTGCTGTTCAATCATTCTCCCCTCAAACTCACTCGGTGAGATTCTCCGCAGTGAGGAGAGCAGCCCTGAGGTTTATCAATGTCGAGCTGGAGACCCTCATGGACGCAGTGGAGGAGTGACGGATGACCTTGTACCCTGGCCCGGGAAGGAGGCTGACAGCTGCCGCCGTTTGCTGTGCCTGGTGTCATGGGAATGTCACTTTAAGAAATGTTTGGCTGCTCATATTACTGCAGTGATGTCAGACTGTGGGTGGAGCTGGGCTGTCTGTCAGCTTTTTAGGCTGTTTGCTGCAAGGTGTGTTTTAGTTTCGTTTTCAGTTCTCTCTGCCATGAAAAGACTATCTTGTGATCATTTGGTGAATTCAAAATTATAAATGTTCTCAGTAGTGAATGTAAACTTAATGCACTTCTGTTAAAAGGTGTTTCTTAAGTCTTCTGGATGTTAAAAGGAAAGCTTAAAGGATTACTTAGTGTTGTATTCTTTGGGGGTTGTATTTGAAGTAATGGTTGCTAAGATGTTCACTGTATGTTTTAAAAAGGTTAACTTGAGTTCATAGAATAACTCTTTTATTTTTAATTTGCTTTAAAAAAATACTTTTCCATTTCTGCTGTACCACACCTGCAGAGTGGGCCATGTGCTCCCCATACCACAATCTATTAAAAGTTGTGGGTCAGGTGAACTCCATGATACACTTTGGGATTCTCTAAACCCTGGCCCATAACACTGGGCATGGTAGCAGAGGCTGTGAGCAGCGTGGGTAACACTGTCCGCACGGGCCAGCAGTGCCAGAAAAAAACTGCCCAACCTCCTCAAGACAGCCAGAGTGAATAGGCAGCACTGTGCCCCTGGCAATAACCCAAATTCCTAACACCCAGAACTCCTCCCTGCTGCACCACATGCCGGTACCCATACTCTGGCCACTGAGGTCACCAGCTACCCACCCCTTGGGCTGCATGCTTTGGACTGTCTGTTCCCTACCCCCTTGGGACAAGTCCGCGCACATCTGCCGGGAGCAGGAGAAGACAGGAGGGGGACCGCCGGAGCTGTGGCCCTTCACCGTGGATGGGCAGAGGGCCCTGGATGTGTTTGGCGTCCTGAAGAACAGGAATCACAGCAGGCTGTCTCCACTCCTGCTGTTCTGTCTGGGGAACCACTTAGCCATAGCGTTAGGCCAGGTAGTTAGAGACCGGTTAAGTTGGCAGGGCAATGTTTAGTTATAGGGGCTAGGCCACAAATTTGTGTATATATGTTCACATTAAACACCTGTTGCCATGGTTACACCCTGCCTCTGTGTCTGATGGGTGTGAGGGGTAGACTGGTGGTGGTAGGGGGGTGGGGGGGAATGGGCGGATTTTGGGTGGCCTGAAATGAGTATACCCTGTGGATGGTCGGGGCTCCCTGCCCCCCCCCCTCCCCTGACCGTCTCCACCACCGCCAGCCCAAGGATCTGATGGGACCATGTGATGGAATGGCCAGCCCGCATGCAGGTATCACCCAGGTGGACAGTGGAAAATGCTACCATGGGCAGGAGTCAGATGGCGTCATATAATGCATGTTTCTCCCCTCCCCCCCCCCCCTCCCTTCCCCATCCGCGCACCCCGGCTCAATCAGTGGCCCAACCCGTGAGGGCCTCTGGCCCTGGTCCCTGACCCTGATGCCAGGGGTACCATCAGCTGGCACTGCCCCCACCAGGCATATGCACCGCGGACCCCATAGGGGCTACTGTGGGTGCTAGTGGTTAGCACAGTTGCTTCACAACTCCCGGGTCCCAGGTTCCTGGCTTGGGTCACTGTCTCTGTGGAGTCTGCACGTTCTTCCCATGTCTGCGTGGGTTTCCTCCACATGCTCCGGGTTCATCCCACGGTCCAAAAGTTAGGTGGATTGGCCATTCTAAATTGCCCTTAGTGTCCAAAAAAAAGATTAGGTTGGGTTCAGAGATAAAGGGGATAGATTTGTTGCCAATCGGCACTGGAGTCACCAATAATATTGCCAAATTAACAAAATATGGCAGTTATTAATGATAATATTGCTTTTCAGAGTCGCCAGGTATCAAATGGTACCACCACAAGGCTTTACCGGATATCGATCAAGGACCAAACAACCAGTTAGTTAGTTCATGTTCAATGATAGTTTATTTATACACAAGGATTACTTCGACATGCAACATAAAACACTACAAGTTAAACTACACCTAACAACTACAATAACCTATACTTGACTTCAGGGCAGCCGGCTCTATGCAGATGGACAAGGCCTTTGTCCGGATCTTGCGTGACTGGGTGGAAGACGTGGCTCTGTTTCTGCTGGGCTCATCCGTCTGGTAGCGATCATTGGTCTTGACCTTGTCTGTCTGGTCGTTATGCTGCACTTGGGTTGGCGTAGGCCGGATACAAGAGAGACTGAGCACATGGCTGTGTCTCTTCTTATCCCTCTGGGATTTTGCGCTCTTTGGGGTGGTCCTTAGCTTTGGACCCAATAATTCGGTAGGCTTCGATCACTGCCTTCGATTTTGGCCAATAAAGGGGCGGGTGCCTTGATGGCTTGGCGTGTCCTTAGTGGTCATTGACCTTGGCTGTTTGGGCTTTCTTAGCAAAGGGAGGGGCGCCGGTTAGTCTGCATCTGTATTGGTTACCTGGGTACAGTCCTTTTGTTCTGGGGAAATGGGCCATTAGAATGCAAACGAGCGGGGGTTTCGATTGTGTCTCATTATCTGGGTTGCAAGTACACACACAAGCTCTGAGTCTGTCTGAATCCTGGGTTGACCATAATTCCCATGGTCCTTTGCAGGTGGCCATCTGAGATGGCTCCAGGGTGGAGGCATGGGGCTTAAGTAGGGTGCTCTTTCCAAGGGCAGGTGCAGACTCAATGGGCTGATTGGCCTCCTTCTGCACTATAAAGTCTATGATTCTATGCTACCCTCGGTGGGCCGTTGGCGGGTGGCAGCCGGGTTGGGGGGGGGGGAGTTGTGGTGTTGATGGGGGGGGTGGCGGAGGATGGGGTACCCTGGTGGGGGCGCCCATACAGTCAGTGTCACTCTGCTGAACCAGGGGCCAGGGTGGATGCTAAGTCGGGCCGCTGCAAGATGGCTGCGTTAATGGCAGTCCAATCCTGGACACCGCCCCAGACCCATGGGGGGGGGTCACCCAAACCATTCAGCCTGTTGCCCTGTCCCCCTCCCCCGGCCCGGCAGCCAGCAGTTGCTCCTCTACATGTCCTACCTCCTCTCTCTCTCCCTCAGCAGCCACCACACCGGTTTCACGATTTTTAAAAGCACAAGCGAGGTGAAGATTAGTACAGACCCGGAGAAAACCAGGTCGGGCCCGCTAATTATGTGAAAATTATGTTGACTGTACGTGTGTCCGGAATGGATTGACATTACTATCGAGGTGACAGAGAATCGCGATTTGCTGTCAAATCAGCACCTGCTGCAATTTTGAAGTCGGAGTCTGTTCTCCGCCCAATCGCTTTTTGGATTTCGGCGTCAGAGAATCCCGCCCTCTGGCTTTGTGATCTGTGTCCAGCAGACCACAGCTTGGACACAGCTGCGCCCTCCAAAACAAACCCTCCATAATGGTCCCTGCCATCACCACATGCTCTTCTTTCCCACTTGCTCACTAAGTGACCAAATGAAAATCCAGCTGTTCAATAAAATTATTCCATTGAAGTGAGTCTATCTGAGCTGGTGCATGTTAGCATGCGCTGGATTTGTGGGTCACCCTGGTCCTCCCAACCCATGCTAAAATGTTCATGGGGAGCCAGCAATAGGAATAATAGTGGTCCCTGCACAAGGAAGTAACAGAGCAAGGCCTGTTTCGATAAGACAGTTCATGCGACTGAGTTTGAGGTAGGACAGCAGGTCATGCTCTCTATTTACAACACCAGCACATTCCTGTCGCCCAAGTACTCAGGTCCGTACTCCATTGCAGACAAAGTAAGCCCCTCAGTTTATAAGATTAAGTACCCCAACGGGAAGACTGCGTGGTTTCATATTAACCAGCTCAAGGCATATGGCTCGCAGTCTAACCACGCACACCACGTCATGCTCGACGCAGCAGACCACGCCCCGCACACAGGAAACGTATCCCTAGCCTCCCACAGCACTACCGACCCATCCACGGACTCGACCTCGACTCCGCCCCCTAACTCTAGACTCCGCCCTGGAACGCCCACAGATAGCAGCAGCAGAGACAGCGACTGTGACACAGACTTCAGCCACAGCACGCCTCCCTACTATCCCCATGCAACAGGCCCCACTCCCAGCGACTCTGACCACAACTCGAATGATCCCTTCCTGATCACATTCCTTAACAGCCCTCACCCAAGACCACCGCCCTATGATGACGACCCCGACTCCATTTCCACAGAACTAGACACGACTGTTTGGCACCGTGACAATTCGTACAGGCTCGTCCGGAACGACGAGATGGATCCTAAGTCACACCATGCAGCTTTAGCAACCCTTATCCATTCAAGAGTATGGCATCCGGGAGAAGATGATGACGTTGAGTCTGACTCCCAACACGAGAACCCCTTCGCAACTGATAACTGAGGTATCCAGATTATGTTTAAAAAGGAATCGCTTGAGAGAGAAACGGTATCCTTTCTGATGGAACCTGCACGATATTCGTTGCATGTTTGTTTGTTTGTGTTTGTCAAATGTTCTTTGTTTAAACCGCTTCTAAGGCCACACGCCACATTTGTCCGCAGAAACCTTTGAAAACTTGCCGGCATGCTTCTCAGTAGAAACCACTCAGAGCTTGCCCGATCCCAGTTCATAACTGCTCTTCTGGTTTGATGGTAGAACCTTTACAGCAACCCCCCACGATGACTACATTCTTGTCCTTTCTTGTCGGTTACTCAGTCAGTGGATAAACGGCAGTGGTTCCCTCCCTGTCTGAGGACCCCCCTCTGGTCAGCCAAGCTCGGGTAGAGCACAGCCCGCCCTACCCGGGGATTCCATCCAACTCTTACCCGCCGTGGCCCATACCTACCTCATTTCAGCTCTTTTGGTTCAAAAGTTTTGTTTTGTTTTCAGGTGACCCTTCGGTTGCTACCCCTCCTGCTATTTACATCCTCAAACATTTGGATGGTAAATCGCACAGCCTGCGAGATGGCTCGCACTGTTTCAGTATTTTAGAGCATGTCTGGTCCTGAAATTCATTTTTTTTTTAAATGAGGGAGTCACAGATGGTGACCAATTATAAAGGGAAATTGGCACTAAAGGACAGACATGCTACGTCCAAGATGTTAAACAAGGTAGTAACAGAAACTATGCTTGATCCACAGAATTCCAGAAGCTCCAGGAAGAGAACAGAGGAAGAGAAGGAAGAGAAGAGAATAAAGAAGAGAACAATGAAGACATCCCACATGTTTTTTGTTATCATTATGATTTGTATGTGGTTGCGCGCGATCGTGAACCCCCTCACCCCCACTCCACCGGCCGTTAATGATTCACTTCCCCATAGCACCCAGAGCCCAGTGACAAGTAACAACACACCATCATGGTGTGACAAGGTTTATAACGTGGTACTCCCTTTCATACGTCGTTGAATCCCTTCTAGCATTGGCGATACTCTGCAGCATCATGCAGACTATCCGCATTAGAAAATGGCGAAGGAGAGCCTACCGCTCTCACACCCCGGTATACAGGATGAGATCCCCTATTTTCGGTTTTCACCAAGCTCCCGAACCCCTCGACCTACAATAAAGAACAATCATTTTGTGTCATTTGTAAATAAAGAAATGTGTTTCGTTTACAACTGAAAGATTGTACAACTCTGTGCTTGTCCGCCAAGCAAGAGGAAAATGTGAATGCTGCTATTATTTGTGTATTGTTAGGAAGTTAGTATATTTGGATGTTTAAGTGAGTGTAGTTTATGGAAGATAGTTAGAGGTACCATTTTTTTTGTGTTGTAATGCATGTCCCTTTCATGACATAGCGCCACTTAGAATTGTCAGTTAAAATTTCTTGCATAGTTATGGTCAGTGTAGAGGCCATGGAAGAGTGCCAGGGAGTGAATACGACACAGTTATGTGATCCTTCACGCTTCACGTTAGGGATCACAAGGAGGGAGTGTAGCTACCTGGGTTGGCCACTTCCCGACTCCAAAATGGAAGCCGCTAAGAATGTAGGGAAATTCAGCCAAGGACAGGAAAACAAGCAGGAGCAAAGTTTCCTGTATATTAGAACTTGCAGAACCCAGACAGACTCGAAACCAAAAACCATCTGCATAGTACTGAGCGATCCCCGGGAACAATTGGTAACATTAAGAGTAATCAAGACCAAACCAGACTCCTCGGCGCCAGCGGGAGCCAAGACAAAGGAAGGCCAACGGACACTGAGGAACCGCCCAGCGATCAGAGAACAGCCCCAGTATTGGGGAAATCAAATCAATTGATTGGAACATGGTCCCATCAATTGGAACCAGGTACGGGGTCTGCCCAAAAAGGCGCAAAGCCCATGGGGACTATAAAATAGAGTCCCCAAGTTCAGTTCGATCTTCTTGGCACTTGGCTCTCAGCGAGGAGAGACCTGCCTAACAGCTTCTTGGCAGGGTCTCTCAGCAGCTCGAAACAACTCTTCACTGTGACCTGCCTAGCAGCTGCACCAACCAAGTAAGTGTCCAGTCAACGCACACTACGAGATAGGTGCTCCTAACCCTTAGTCCATACCAGCTGGAAGCCTGCAGACTCAGAAGCGAACAAAAGGCCATTTGTTCCCCTGACCTGGTGGGCCAGTTTCCAAAGCTAAGTATTGACCTTTTAGTGTTAGAGATAGTCTAGTGAGTAGTATTTTATGCATGAGTAGTGATTGACTGTGTATATAATAAATGTGTTTTGATTTGAAACTTACTAACTGGTGTATTGAGTTAATGATCAGCACTTGAACTTGAACCTCGTGGTGGTATCATAAAGATACCTGCCGACTCTAGAGCAAGGTTATAAAACAGAGCAATTAAGTGTAAAGCACACTTAGCAACATTTAGCAACACATGTGCCTTTTTAATATGACGCCAAGACCTTTGATACCATGAGATAACAGCATGAATAGTAATTTACTGGCCATCCTCGCCACATAATCCTCCATGCTCCTCACGGATGCGTATGTAATAAACTGAACAATGCAAGATCCTGCCTGTTCAGCTGCCCCGCCTCCCAGTAAGAATCATTCCCACTTCTAAACACCCCACCAGACGTGGACTTCAGAGTGAAAACTTTCACCTCATGTTTCTGAAATGGGCATTTAAAAACAATTTTAACAATCTAACGGAGCAGTCATTCAAATATACTTCATACTGAAAAAAGTGTTTATTTCATAAAAGCCATTCTATAACATTCATATCCCCTCAAGTGGTTAATCTGTGGCAAAGATAAATGCATATACAGTTATCGTTTAAAAAATATAACCTATGAATAACCTCTTAAACTGTCAATAAAACTGCGAACATAGGCTCTCTGCTGAGATAAATGGTTCTGGAAGGTTTTACAGTTTAGCCAAACATTCATAATAGGCCCAGCTATCAGAACAAACACTTGGGAATGTAAACAATGGAATACATTGAAACTGATGAACAGATGGACTTACATATCTCCTCCATTTCAAAGCAGATTGCTATCAATCAATTGAGTGCAACAGGTTGTTAGATTTTTTTTTAAATTTCAATAGCTGTACAATAGATCTTTGTACAATCAAGTCACAATCCAAAACATAACAGAAGAGTTTCAGATAATTTTTTTCTGCAGGTCTATTGCCAGGCAGGGGTCCTGCCGCCACACCCCAGCCTATGTTCCCTGTGACACTGTCAAGTATCTCTCAAACTAGACATCTCACAGCCAACACTCAACATTGCTCAGATTGAAAAAGGAGTCAAGTAGGGGATAAACTATGTCCTCGCTGCATGCAAAGAGAATTAGTGTCAAACTCTTCTTCATTATGACCACAGTTCTGTTCTGTCTGAACCATTACAGCAGTGCATCTTCACTGTTCTTTGTTAGAAGTTTATAATAATACTGCAGCTTCACAGAAATCTCAGAAAAAAGTGAAGTAATACTTGGAAAATGGGCTGATACACATTGGGGCAGAATAACAGTTGTCTGGCAGAGAACTTGAGTGAACTCAAAATGATACAAAATAATTTGAAACATATTAGAACACAAAAATATAAATGCATTACATAAATGCTTCCAGTTGTCACTGGACCAAAGTTTTCCTTTGTCTCAAAACTTTCCCATTGCTTGTGCAATGACAGACTAGATCACACACTGATTCTGGGCTTTTCACATTTAATAGATCACCAAATGGTAGTAAGACAATAGTAAACAACAGTAATTCAACCTTTTTGGCTTTCTAAGGAGAAATCAACTATTTATGATAGTTTCTAAAGTTAAATTTGTTTCTCTGATTTCTTGCCAATAAGTATTGCAGTTTGTTATCATGTTAGTTGAACAACTGTTTTAAAGTAATTTCTCCGGCACATCTTTAATCCTGCCACATTATGAAAGCACAGATGAAAGTCACCACCGTCTCATGGGAGCATAGGTTGCTCTCCACTTTGAGAGCTAACTGGTGGTGATTTAACCTGAGGGTCCCACACCTAAGGTAAGGGGCAAGGGCCTTCACGGATAACCTCAGCCAGTACGGGAATTGAACCTGTGCTGTCGGTACTGCTCTCCATCAAAAACCAGCCATCCAGCCAACTAAAGTAACCGACCCCCATATACTGCTACATTATACGTCCTGAGAGGTTCCACATAATTTATTTCGTAAGGTTATTTTTTGATTAACTTCAACAGAACACATGTCTCCAGTGTTAAACTAAAAGGCCAAGCTGGCAAGCACTTTTCATACAAGGTCAAATCACTGTTCTTTTAGATATTACGTTGCCAATATTTAAACCGGGTTGTCATTGAAATATGAAGGCATGATAATAATACAACTAGCTGTATGTTGACATGGAAATGAATATGCCAGTTCAAATTAGTACATAACATGCTCCAATTGCATTGGATTAGTAACATTTTAAGCTGACTTGTTCTTAAATTTATAAATCTTTATTTACTTCTCCAGGAAAGCCAAAAATGATTTATTTTATTTTTAGAGAATTAATAACAATCTTATTGGCTTCTCGCCATTCAATCAATGCATCAAAGTTGTCTTATCTGATAAATCACCGATACAATCAATCAGTGCAGAATTTATGGAGTTTCATGTTTGCTGATCAAATTTCAGATTGTTAACTATATTCAAAGCAAAAGAGGCCAGTGCTTAGTTCCCCAAAGTGCGTGACCTTGAATCATTGCCCAATTTGAAAAAGTTAAACGCACTTAACAATTCACAAGGGTGGGATGAATACTATAAAACTTTTGAGTTTATCTCCAGGAAATGGCAGCTAACTCCACAGAGATCCTATATAGAAAGACCAACAGACTCACAGTTGAAATGAAGTTGCAAAGTAGCCATCTTAGTAATGGGGGAGTTTACCAGAAGAACGTTTGTAGCAGGATCATAGACTTTGGAAAAATTGTTACATTGAATTAAGGATAAACGTGTTTATGTGTGCATTGTTAAATTGCTTCAGATGGGCCACAACATGCTCCATTTAAATTCAGGAACCAGAATAATCTAATTATTTCTTAATTTGTAACTACCAACAGTAGTAACTTCTATGAATGAAAGAACCTTCTCAAGACGCATTGTTATGAAGCCTGATTGCTGCAAATACATTCTCAGGTTCAATGGTGTCAGTTACTTCTGTTAAGCACTCTGAATATTTTACAGGATTTGACACTTGGGTGTCTTCTGTCGACTTTGACAATAAAAAAAATCAAACACTTCTGTGACCTAATTGGAAACCCAGATTTATGTGCAATTATTTCATCAATTTCTCCAAAGACAAATTAAAGGTAGATAAGGCAAGGCTTAGCTGGAAGTGTTAAGCTCTTGGTTTTACAATCATGAGAATTGACAGAGCAGTCGTTGTGATCAGATTTACTTATTGAATTGATGCAACTCAGTAGCTTGCTATTGAATGCATTACGTTGAACATATACAGTGAATATTACATGTATCATAATTGCATGGAAGCACTTCAGAGTGCAACTTGATCTATGTAGACAACTTAAATACCTTTGCACCATTTGTAACAACCATTTTGAAATGTCTGTAATGTGTCTTTGACTGTATCAAAACATCTCAGAGTGCAACACGATCTATATATAAAACCTGATTATTATTGCACTTTGCGTGATACCATTTTGAAATGTTTTTTCAATTATTATACCAATAAAGTATATTTTTTCACAATAAACTTCAATAGCGTACTTATTGCAAATGGCCGATGGTTTTTATATAGATTCTATACATAGAAAAGAATAGGCCATTCAGCCCTTCAAATTTGTTCTGTAATTCAATTAGACAATGGCAGTTCTGTATCTTAATTCCATCTACCTGCATTAGTTCATCGGCCTTCAGTACCCGGAGACAGATATCAAAGAGTTTACCAACCAATTATTAACAGGTGTTTTTCGATTACTCAGGCAAGTCAGTGGGCTGTTTGTTATTTGGTATCTAACAACAATGGGCAGAATGCTCCCAAGAAATATCAGTGTCATCTTTGACAGGAAGTACTGTGCGATTGCAATCCACCCACACTTAGTAATGTTTTGGAGGGGGCACGAGTTTTGCACTGGCGAAGAGAGAGGCAGAGCCTGACATGTTGGCAGGTTTGGTTCCTCAGAGCTCAGAGTTCCTTGGGCACACTTTTTAAAGAGTGCCCTGATCTCAGAGTAAAATGATAGGGCACTTTACCCCGGCGGGAATCTGTCTGGATACTGCAGACATCTGTGCACAGATGCATCCGTGCTGTGACAGATGCCCTATTTGCCCGGGCAGTGGACTACATAAACTTCAGTCTGGACGAGGCACACCAGGAAGCCCAGGCAGCAGGATTTGGCACCATCGTTGGCATGCCCCAGGTTCAGGGGCTGATCGATGGCACACATATCACCGTATGAGCACCGGCTCATCAAGGGGTGCCCTTCATCAATCGGAAGGGCTTTCACTCTCTGAACCGCCAGCTGCTCATCATGCATGTCTGCGTTCGATATCCAGGCAATGTGCACGACACATACATCCTGCCACACTCATCGGTCCCCAACACCTTTGATGCGCTCCCTTGGGTGAGAGGTCAGCTCTTGGATGACGAGGATTATCTGCTGAGGTCTTGGCTGGTGATGCCTGTCCGAAGGCCACAGACTAATGGGAGAAAAGGGTTTTAACGATGCCCGAGCAGCAACCAGGAACGTCATTGAGCGATGCATCGCCGCCCTCTAGGTGCGCTTCCGATGCCTTAACATCTCTGGTGAGGCACCCAATATATCCCAGGAGGGTCTTGACCATCGTGATGGCCTGTTGCATCCTACACATCAACGGGCAGTATAGGGGGTCCTGCTGGAAGAAGAGGAAGAACGCCAGGCCTCATCTGACAAAGAGGAAGGTCAGGAAGAACCGGGCGTGAAAAATGAAATGAAAATTGCTTATGAAATGAAAATCGCTTATTGTCACGAGTAGGCTTCAATGAAGTTACTGTGAAAAGCCCCTAATTGCCACATTCCGGCGCCTGTTCAGGGAGGCTGGTACAGGAATTGAACCCGTGCTGCTGGCCTTGTTCTGCTTTACAAGCCAGCTGTTCATCCCACTGTGCTAAACCAGCCCCATGGAACCTGGGCTGGCACAGCGGATTGCCCAATGTGTGCTCCAGGGCTGCCGCCCCGTAGATTTTCCAACTAGGAGGCCTGGTAACCGATAGCTCCACGACCTGCCCCACCTTTCCATATCGTCTCCAACCCTCCCATTCCCTTCCAAGTGGTTCCCCCTTCTCTATAACCACTCACATCCTCCCCTGTCCCTCCTCCCTTCACTGAACCTCCCCTGTACTTCCTCCCTTCACTGAACCTCCCCTGTCCCTCCTCCCTTCACTGAACCTCCCCTTGTCACTCCTCCCTTCACTGAACCTCCCCTTGTCACTCCTCCCTTCACTGAACCACCCCTTGTCACTCCTCCCTTCACTGAACCTCCCCTTGTCACTCCTCCCTTCACTGAACCACCCCTTGTCACTCCTCCCTTCACTGAACCTCCCCTGTACTTCCTCCCTTCACTGAACCTCCCCTTGTCACTCCTCCCTTCACTGAACCACCCCTTGTCACTCCTCCCTTCACTGAACCACCCCTTGTCACTCCTCCCTTCACTGAACCTCCCCTGTACTTCCTCCCTTCACTGAACCTCCCCTTGTCACTCCTCCCTTCACTGAACCACCCCTTGTCACTCCTCCCTTCACTGAACCTCCCCTGTACTTCCTCCCTTCACTGAACCACCCCTTGTCACTCCTCCCTTCACTGAACCTCCCCTGTACTTCCTCCCTTCACTCCATCGCACCATCCCAGCTCCTCCTTCCCTCTCCGAGAATCCTACCAGAACCATTACAGGGTGTTGGCCCTGGGCAGGCAGTGTCAGCTGGTCCTGTCCAAGGGACGAAAGACGATGACGACTCGCTGTGAGATGAGTTCTGGTGCTCCTCATCGTTTGACAAAGTCTGACTCCTGCCTTCAGGATCCCATTGCCCGGGTGATCCCTGCGTGTGTGTTGGCCTTTCCATCTCACATATATCATTGGCGGGGGGTTGGGGGTGGAGGCGTTGAGCTAGATAAGCTGTGGCAGCCTCACATTTCTGGTCCCATTTCCTGACGCCTCTGAGGGTGACCCCACGTGGAAAGTTCAATTGCCCTGGGAGCCCAGGACCCTGCCATCCTCCAACACCCAGAACCCCACACCACTAACCTCCACACACCCCCACCCAGTACACCCTCTACACGCAGCACTGTCAATCCCTTACACCCTTCAGACAGAGGATTGAGGCAGGTAGAAATGTTGGTTAAAAGGTATTTAATAGTGACTATATGCATTGCTGTGCCCTGACCCCCTATCTCTAACCCACGTGCTGCACCCGTGCCAACTTAACTGGTGTCTAACTTCCTTATCTTGCGTGGCCTTCTGCTCCTTCTAGGTGTGACTCCAGTCAGATCATCAGATGTGGAGGCGGCTTGCTCAATATTTCCCCCTCTGACCCGAGATGCCTTTGGCAGTGGCCCTCTGGAGGGACTTGACCTGGATGGGCACAGCCGACTTTCGATTGTCACAGATAACGAGGTTTCACCCTGTTCTGCCCGCTGCCCATCAGATGCACCAGTATCAGGTGGGGGGATTCAGAAGCCCTGAAGTGTTCCAGCAACTCCCCTGTGAGAGACACCGGCATGCGCCCCATCACTTCCGCCTCCCCCGGGCTACTCTATGGTATGGAGGTGAGGCTGCAACGAGCTGAGGAGGCTCTACTGTCACCTGGCGCTGCCAGTCCTGGAGGTCCGCCTTCATCTGAACCAGGATCTTGATGCCCTCAGCCATGGAGCACTGAGACTGTGCCACGTCCCTCAGCGAGTAAGTCATGTCCCTCACTACCACTTTCACATCCCTCTGGGACTGTGCCATGTTCCTCTGTGACTAGCCCAGGTCAGCCAGCACCCAGCCAATGCTCTCAAAGCCCTCAGCCATGACCCTTTGTGAATGGGCCATGTTCTGGAGTGCCACAGCAATGTCCATGTGGGCCTGGTACATGGCTGCCTGTGACTGGGCTCCCTGTCCTGATCCTCAGCCATCGACCACACAGATTTCCTCAAGCCTTGGATGTCTTGACCCATGACTGTGACTTTTTGACCCAAGGCTTCCACCACCGACACCACCCATTCAGTGTTGGCCTGGGTACAATTCATTGTCGGCAGAATCTCCTGCACTTGAAGGTGATTGGACTCCTCCAGCTGCATTAGCAGGCGCTGGACGGTTGCTGACACCCCCTCTTGCAGATCCTGGCTCTGCATCTGCATTTTCACCAGTGATGGGATTATACTTTCCTGAACCGCGATAGCTGTCCGGACTGCAGCTGTTTCCTGGGATCAGACAGTTATCCGACTGACGGCTCCCTTGGGTATCCCTACCTCCACCTAAGGTGCTGCAGCATGTGTGATGTTTACACCAGAAGGTGACCCAAGAGACTCCTCACTAAAATGCCCCACCGAGTTGATAGCTTCTGTGATGGTGGAGGGTGCAGGTGAATACAGTGCCCAGACTGGACTTCCCTGGACTGGTGCTGGGGTTGTGGCTGTGGGCGAGGTACCGCTGACCGGTATACCTGGTCTGATGATGATCCTGCAAGACAAGACACATGGTGAGATCTTGGGAAAGAGTGGTGTTGGAGAGAGGGGTGACTCCCTTGCTATTGGGATATCACTCTGCATTGGGAGCTCACTTGGTTGTCACATGCTGACCTCCACCTTGGAAGTAGCCTTTTCCTGCACCACCCCGGCTAATTCCATCACCCTCTGCTCGGCATAGTGAGAGCCCTGGGGTCCACGACGCCCCTTTGGTCTTCTCCCGCTTTGTTCTGTTATGGGCCGCCTTTTCCAAGGAACACATAAAGGACATGGTGAGACGTATGGAGGCAATTTACACGGGGATTTGTAGCTGGTGGCATGTGTGTGCAAGGTACCTGGCCAAAGAGAATACAGATGTTGAGGTTTGGTGCAGGATAGGATGGGAGGGAGATGCAGGCAGGTGGGTTTTTATTGGCCTCTTTGGGAGTGGGGGTGTGATGTGAGTAGTGAGGGACAGGTGTGATGCCAGGGAAACAGGAAGTCGTTCATCTTCTTCCGACACTGTGTTCGCCTGATGAGGCTCACAGCACTGCACACCTCGGCCACCTCCACCCAGGTCCGGTCCACGACCATGGGCTGGAGTCTCCTGCCCAGTCTGGAGAAGAGGGTGTCCCACCTCTCCTCCACCAATGCAACATTCTGCCGAGCTCCAACTCGGTGAGCCTCGGGGTCGCACTCCCCTGAGTGGCTGGAATGGGAATCTGCTTATAAGTCGCTCCAGCTTGTCAAGCTCTCCAGTACCATTTCCGGCCTCAAGGAATCTGACACCATTGGGAATGAGAATTGCTCTAGATTCATGTGGGCAGAGTGCTGGCCCATTCGCATGTCCTCAATTGCTGCACAAATCACGGCCACAACGGGAATCTGAACAGCACACAATGCAGTCCCGGCATCAACACTTGCCCAAACGGAGAATCCCATCCCAAGAGTCTTCTAAAAGAGAATTGACAGTGAAATTGAATGCAAACAATGGTGTTTCCCGGCACGGCGTGCCCCCGCTGACAGCGGGATTCTCCGTTGCCGCAACCGGCCAGTGGGGTTTCCCATTCGGCCATCCTACACCATCGGGAAACACGTGGCCATGGGTGTTCTGTCAGTGGGAGGGAGGATCCCGCCGATGGAGAATCCCGCTGCATAGGTTTGAAAATGTGAAAAGGGAATGAAATTGCACGTGAAAAAGGCCCTTCAAGGATCTTGCTGCCCAGGATAGTTTGCAATAAAGAGGTGGTGGTGGCGGGAGTGGACGAGGGAGTGGGGGGAGGCAATAGGTGGGTTGGTGATGGTGCAGGAGGAGAGAGAGAATGGGAGACTCAATCACCCCCAAATCATGGTCTTTTAAGATCATTCAGGCATTTGTTAAGGGACCAATCGGGAATAGAATGGAATTTTCAGATGCTATTCCTTGCGAACACAAACAGCATTCTACACATTTGTGCACAGCTGACAGATTCACTGTTGAGCCCTGGTAAATCACTCTGCAGCAATGATTCAATTTTGTCTGTTGTAAGGGCCCAACAAGTGCCTGCACTAGCCTTCTGAGGAACTGCCTACACTCCTCGGTAAAGCAGCAGCGGTCCCCAACATGGATTCTGCCTGCCTTTGCCACTGGCACCAGTCAAGCAGCTCCCACCTCCTGGTGGCCCTCAGCACCTAAAATTGGACACTGAATTCACCGCCCAGCCACTTCGCCCATTTAAATTTAAAAACAGCGCCACCACGTCATGCAGCTCAGGCGTGGGGTCACGACTGGAAATTCCAATTTGAAAATCGCAACTCAAGTCAAGGAAAGGGAAATTCAGAGAGATGATCGGAAGTTTTGTCTACGATCTATTTTACTTGAGGTAAAAGAGGTGACGAGATGACAGGCTTGCAGGAGAGAGTGGGCAACTGAAAATACTGAAAATTATCATCGGCAAAGGAAGGGAGGACAAAGAGGACAAAGCAAAAGGAAAGGAGTGTTTGAATACAGGAGTCAGATGTTCAATTGAAGTCAATATAAGGGAATGGGGGCCAATGTAGATCAGTAAGGACAAGAATGGATAATGGTGGTCAGGGCCGGGATTCTCCCCTACCCGGCGGGGCGGGAGGTCCCGGTGTGATGGAGTGGCGTGAACCACTCCGACGTCGGGCCGCCCCAAAGGTACGGAAGTCTCCGCACCTTTAGGGGCCAAGCCCTAACATTGAGGGGCTAGGCCCGCGCCAGAGTGGTTGGCCCTCTGCCGGCTGGTGGGAATGGCCTTTGGCGCCACACCAGCCAGGGGCGAAGGGACTTCGCCGGCCGGAAGAAGTCCGCGCATGTGCCAGAGCGTCAGCAGATGCTGATGTCATCCCCACGCATGCGCAGGATAGGAGGTCACTTCCACCTCCGCCATGGTGAAGACATGGTTAGCCGGACCTCTTGAGGAAGTACTTGTCTTCCACCCCTGCAAAGAAGCGGCTCATTCTGGACTTAGTCAGGTACACCCTATAAACTACTTTGAGTTGGATTAAACCAAACCTTGAGCACAAGAGCATGGAAGGAAAAGAGTGCCCCCACGGCACAGGCCCGCCCGCCGATCAGTGGGCCATGATTGCGGGCCAGCCCAATGTGGGGGCACCCCCCCCGGGGCCAGATCGCTCCGCGCACCCCCCCCCCCCCCCCCAGGACCCCGGAGCTCGCTCGCGCCGCCTGGTCCCGCCGGTAAGGCAGGTGGTTTGATCCACGCCGGCGGGATCAGCATGACAGCGGCGGGACTTTGGCCCATCACGGGCTGGAGAATCGCCTGGGGGGGGGGGGGTCCGCCGACCGGCGCGACGCGATTCCCGCCCTCGCCGAATCTCCAGTGCCAGAAACTTTGGGACATGGCAGAGGCGGGATTGACGCCAGCCCCCGGCGATTCTCTGACCCGGCGGGGGGTCGGAGAATCCCGCCCCAAGTCTTAACACAGGTCATTATATGCCCACATTTAGCATAGGATTATAGAAGCTTTTGAATAGTCTTTGTGGTAAACCACTGTTGCATCTATATTAGGTGATGTATGGTAGGACCTGTACTGCAGGTACGTCGGTAGTCCCTGCCTGCTGGCTCCGCCCAATAGACGGAGTATAAATGTGCGTGTCCTCCGTGCTGCAGCCATTTCGCCAGCTGCTGTGGGAGGCCACACATCTTAGAGCAATAAAGCCTCAGTTGTATCCAACCCTCGTCTTTGTGCAATTGATCGACCATCAATCTTGACTACAGGTAATAAAAGAATGTATGAGGGTTTTGTCAGCAAAGGGACTGAGATAAGCGGCTGAATTCTCCGCCAGCTGGTTCGTCCGGCCTGACGGCAGCGCACCCAAGCCCGCGTGTTTCCCGACAGCATGGGGTGGCCACGCTGGGAAACCCCATTGGCCGGCTGTGGGAGCGGAGAATCCTGCTGCCATCGGGTATGCGCCATGCCAGAAAACGCGGCTGGAAGAACGGAGAACCCCACCCAAAGAATGAGGGGATTAATATTGCAGAGAAGGAACTCAAGAACAGCAGAAATATGAACAGGAATAGACTGTATGGTTCATCGAACCTAATACTATTCTTAACTTCCTGAGTGAGTCGCAGATGGGTCTTTCTTGCTGAGTTTATGTTTTTCGATGGAATGTATTTTTATTCAACATTTTGAATTTCTTTTTTAAATGTTTCCCATTGTTCATTTACCATTACATCTTTCAGTCTATTTACTCCATGAACCATAGTTAGTTATTTCTGAGGAAATAGGCAGTTGTAATGATAAGGAGACATAGGGAAAGATTTTCTCAGAAATTGGCAAAGACCGATAGCAGGCGGGGAAAGTTGAGCTTACCGATGGCAATGAGGGTTTTCCTGCTGTGTAGTCTGGCACTTGGTGCCGAAACGTTTCAGCCACAGGATCTATGCCATATCACCGGTGGGGCGGCCTCTGATTCAACTGCCCTGCCATCACCTTCTCGCTGCAATCATCACCAACACTTCACAGGTCGCTGGGAAGTGATGGTTGCCCAAAAGTCCTCCCCTGGGATTTCAAGCGCCTCCCTGGTCCACTCCTATGCTAATGATCAGGTCAGCAGCGATAAACCAAGTAAGGATCCAGCACTGCATCATCCATCATGGGCAGCACGGTAGCACAGTGGTTAGAACTGTTGCTTCACAGCGCCAGTGTCCCATGTTCAATTCCCAGCTTGGATCACTGTCTGTGTGGAGTCTGCACGTTCTCCCAGTGTCTGCGTGGGTTTCCTCCGGGTGCTCCGGGTAATTTGGACATTCTGAATTCTCCCTCTGTGTACCCGAATAGGCGCAGGGGTGTGGTGATGATGGGCTTTTCACAGTAACATTATGAAATTACATGAAATGAAAATCGCTTATTGTCACAAGTAGGATTCAAATGAAGTTACTGTGTTAATGTAAGTCTACTTGTGACAAAAAAGACTATTATTTTTATTATCAGACGACAGTGCTGTGAGTCATGCCTCCTGTTTCTCAGGCCTCTGCCATGAAATAAAGACCCCTCCTTCCTTTCACAGGCACATCTGAGAACCAGCCCAGCCCAGAATCCATTAGCCAGGACTTCAACTGCAGCCCCAACAACACCACAGAGGAGGGATTCATAGACCCCCGATATTGAAGACCATCACAGCGCTCACGCACACCCTCCGCCAGTGCAGACACACCCACTGGTGGGACCTACCTCCAGAGTTTTCTTGGGGTCACAATCTGGTGAGCACATCACACTGTCTGATCAACAGCAGGCGGAGGCAGGAACAACTCAGTGGACCAGTCTTCAGAGGATTGCTGGAGGCCAGGAATCTGCTGAGTCCCAGTCAGATAACGAGCCTCCAGACTTGGTCATGCCCCAGCTGCTGGAGCTCCAAAGGCAAGCCCAGAAAACTCAGGAAGGGATGTCTGGTAAACTTCCCGGATTGAAAGGCTGATTGGAGGAGTCTGTCCACCTTATGACTGAGGTGAAACCAAAGAGGGAATGCTGGAAAATCTCAGCAGGTCTGGCTGCATCTGTAGGGAGAGAAAAGAGCTGCTGTTTTGAGTCCAGATGACCCTTTGTCAAAGGCAAATCTGCTGAGATCATCCAGCATTTTCCCATTGGTTTCAGATTCCAGCATCCACAGTAGTTTGCTTTTATCTTATGACTGAGGTGATTGTGTTGATACTGTAAGGCAACAATGACATCACAGCGAGGGTGGCGGCCATCATGGAGACTGGTGCAAGAGTTTTGTCCTGCACTGCAGCAGGATATGCACTCCATGGTGCAGGCACTTGCTGGGATCCATGCCAGAGGAGAGCAGGGCTTCTTGAACTCACTCCGATTCCCCCTCTATCCCAAAGAGGAGAGCAGGGTTAGAAAGGCTAAGAAGCTCAATTTGCATAATGTGGGCATGGGTGTTAGGCACTTGTATATAATGTTTACCACTGTAAATAAACTCTCACTAATCACACCCTTTCTATTGCTGCTTGTTCTGATGAGCTGTGTTCCTGTAGTCCCAATATGAAACTGGATGCCTGCTCCACAAAAAAGCAGGGTGCTCAGTCCAGGCCCTCCTCCCTGTGCTTTGTGCAAGATTCCCAGCACATTGGTGGTGTCCCATCACAGTGACTGAACACATCAGTCAGGTGCCTCTGTTAACATATTTTTCTCCTCTCCTGCCAAGAGTGCAATAAATAACAGTGAGTTCACCTGACTCCATATTTTGCAGTGTCAAAAAGTGAGACTTGACGGTTAGCGTTTGTGTCCTGAGGACAACTCTTTTCTCATTCATCATCTGAAGCTGCCTCTAAAAGCTCACTGATTAATGTCTTGACCATCGTATTAATGCCCAGTCCTTACTTCGCATTCTGCTCTGAACCTGGGCATTGGGGGGGGGAAACTTGTCAATATGCACCTCAGCACACAGCCAAGGATTAGGAGGGTCTCCTCGGGCAGTGTGCCATTGTCAAATCTGTAAGGGAACGTTACTTGCCCAGTCAGCCAATGGTACGGGCACACCATGGCAGTCAGTGTTTCTGGAAGTCAGTGCGCCAAGGTTTAATTGCTGTTCAGCGATAAGTGACATTCATGTACGTAAGTGGCGCTTGAGTGGCCATAATTGCGTGACCAGTTAGGCTCCAGGAATGTCAATTGAGTTACAGCTGAACTATCTCAGCTGCAATGGAGTAATGATCACTGACATGTCTTTCCAATAGCCTTGCCCTTGTCAACATCCTGCCTCCGGAAGCCTCACCCATACCCCCATATCTGAGTGGAACCGTCAGTGTTTCACAACTCCCCACCCACCCGCTGCATGGCCTCAGACTTCCGCTCCCTCTGTGAGGCCCCTCCAAGAAGCCCATGGCCCAGCACTGGAACGCAACTTCAGGAATGGTGCTTTTCACACTTGACAGTCTTCCCCCAGTCTCCCCTGAGTCAACCCCCCTGGTCTCCCTCGAGGCAACCCCCCACCCCCCACCCCCCCAGTCTACCACAAGGCAATACCCCAGTCTCCCTCAATTCAACTCCTCAGTCTGCCCCAATTCAACTCCCCAGTCTCCACCAAGTCAACTCCTTCATTCCAATCGATGACCCCAAGTCAACCTCCCAATCTCCCCCAAGTCAACCTCCCAGTCTTCATCACAAGGCCTTTACTACCTGGGATATTCCCCCAGGTACCTCGGAGTCTTCCAACAGGTACCCTGGAATCCTCCCCCTGGTACCTCTGACTTGGACCCCGGTCTCTCTCCAATGTTACCTTGGTCACCCCCAAGTCAAACCTGGTTACCCCCCCAAGTGAAGCCGGTACCCCCCGGGTCAAAGGCTGGTCACCCCCAGTCAGAGTCAACTCCCCTAAGTCAGCCCCCACAATATGAGGAGCTGCTCCGTGAGCACTGCGCTCACCTCCGAGCTCCCCTTGCACTATTCCTGAGAATGGCATCTGCTGCTCGGCCATGGGCCAGTCATGATGCGAATAGTTCTGATATCACGCCACCTTGGCTGGATTTTCTGATGGGGGGAGGGATGTGATTCAGATATATGGACCCGATAATGAGATGCAAATGTATTTTAATGATGTTCCTGATGTTGAACGGCTGAACAAATGAGAGGATGCGTCAAGCTTTCACGTCAATGTAAAACCTTAGCCTTTCCCACTCCTGCTGCTGAACCTACCTGACATTAAGAGGAATGGAAAATCCCAGCCATAGCGTCTGAAAATCAGTTCCGAATCAAACAACAAAACAACACTGTGGTCAGTGAGGTTTAACTAGAGATCGTGACTGAGGAGGGAGCTGGAATTGTTAGGAAGGGAATGAAATAAATGAAAATAAAATTGGGAAAGATGTAACGTGGATGCTGATTCACTGGGCGGGATTCTCCAGACTTCGACTCTGAAAGTGCGTTCAGTGATCGGCCGGAGAATCCACGTTGGCGCCAAAATTGGGGGTGGCGCTGTTTTTGCGATGCTCCACCCCCTCTAAAATGGCGTACTCTTGGAATATGGCACACGCCGTATGGACGACCTCAAGATGATACCTGAGGCCCTTCACCCGATGCTCCGCCCCCCACTGGCCGAGTTTCCGATGGCATGGATCTCTCATGCTATTTTTTGTCGGGAACTAGGCGTGGCGGCTGCAGACTGCATCCAGCATCGCCACAGTAGGGGGAGAGCCGATCTGCAGGCTGGGGGGACTTTGGCAGGGGCTGCGGGCACTGACAGGGAGTGTCCGTGGGTAGCAAGCCTGGCCAAAGGAGATCACTATTTGGCAGGCTGGGTCCGCGTGTGGCAGGTGCCATGATGCACGGCACAGCTGCTGCAGGCCGCCAGTGTGTGCATGCGCGGCCACGGACCCGGGAATTCTCTGGCCCTGTCAGCAGCTGGAGCCGGGTGCTCTACGCTGCCTGCCTGCTAGCTCCCCACCAGACAGGGGCTGTTTTGTGCCATTTTTCGGTCGTAAAAGGCCACCGTTCCCATGCCGGCATCTGCACTTAGGGCGGGATTCTCTTACCCCCCCCCCCCCCCCCCCCCCCCCCCCCCGTGAATCCTGCCCCTGATGGCTGCCGAATTCTCCGGCGCCGGAGATTTGGCGGGGGCGGGAATCGCGCCGCGCCGGTCAGCAGCTGCTGGCAGCGGCACCTCCGGCAATATTCCAGCCCACGATTGGCCGAGTGGCAGCCCCTGTTTTTGGCAGTCCCGCCGGTGTAAATTAGAGTAGGTCATTAACGGCGGGACATGGTGGCGCGGGCGGCCTCCGGGGTCCTCGGGCGGGTGTGGGGGTATCTGGGCCCGAGAAGTGCCCGCACTGTGGCCTGGCCCGCGATCGGGGCCCACCGATCCGCCGGCGGGCCTGTGCCATGAGACACTCTATTCCTCCGCGAAGGCCGACGCGGAGATGACCCCCCCCCCCCCACGCAGGCGCTGGGATGGCGCCAGCATACGCTGGCACTCCCGTGCACAAGCCGGTGCTCCTGCGCAAGCGCCAACTCACGCCGGCCGGCGGAGGCACTTCGGCGCCAGTTGACGTGGAGCCAAGCCCCTTCCCCGCCTGCTGGCACGGCGAAACCACTCAGGCGCCGGCCTAGCCCCTGAAGGTGCGGAAGATTCCCGCCCGTTAGTCTCCAAAACCCGTCCCTTAGTCTCCGAATTGGACAGTCCAGTTCCCAGTATCCCAGAAAGTGAAGGGGCGGGATTCAGAGAATCCCCGGGGGGTGCAGCGTGATTCCCGCCCCGCCAATCCGACGCCGGCTGCTGTATTCTCTGGTGCCAGTTTTCAGGCGGGGACAGGGATCACGCCACGCCGGTCGGAGCCATTGGCAGCGCCCCTTCCCAGCAATTCTCCAGGCCCCGATGGACCAAACGGCCGTCGGTTTCTGGCCAGTCCCGCCAGCGTGAAATGGACATGGTCCCACGCGGTTGGACCTGGTTGGGAGGCTGGCTGGTGCGGTCCTTGGGGGGGAGAGGGGGAGATCCGGCCCCAGGGGGGGGCTCCCACGGTGGCCTAGCCCGTGATTGGGGCCCACCGATCTGCGGGCGGGCCTGTGCCGTGGGGGCACTCCTTCCTTCCGCGCCTGCCTCAGTTGGGCTCCGCCATGGCCGGCGCAGAGAAAACACCCCCCTGCGCATGCACCAGTATACGTCAGCCAGTCTACACACGCACGGAACCACGCCGGCGGTCCTGCGCATACGCTAACTCGCGGGGCGCCAGTTGTCACGGCGCCAACCCCTCCGTGCGGAGGACTCTGCAACTCCGGCTTGCCCGGCGCTGGAGTGCTTTGCGCCATTTTATTTACGCCGCCATCGGGCCTTCAGGGGATTCGGGAAAATCCAGCCCAAAGTGTACACTCATGTCTTTTTCAGGACAAGACAGGAACGAGGGGGGAAGTGAGAATCACGCCCAGCCACCCCAGCGCTGTCTTACCTATTTTCTGGCGCCCATGGGATCGCCGCCGCGCCGGTCGGGGGCCGTTAAAAGCGCCCCGCCCCGGCGATTTTCCGGGCCCCAAAGGCCAAGTGCCTGCTAAGTTTGGCTGAGTCCCGCCGGCGTGGGTTACTCAGGTCCCACACGGCGGGACCTACCGATCGGGGGGGTGGGCTGGTTCCGTGGGCGCCTATGTTCCTCTGCACTGGGCCCCTGTAGGGCTCCACCATATTTCCCGGGTGCCAGCCCGGAGACGAGAACCCACGCGCATGCGGGGAATCACGTCGGCCGTAGCGCACATGGGCGAACTCGCGCCAGCCATTCTGCACCGGTTGGAGCTGCGAGACCACTCCGGCGCTGACCTAGCCCCCTAGGAAGGGGAACATTCTTCATTATCGGGGACGCCGGAGTGGTTGGCGCTACTTTTCACACCGGCGTCAGAACTTTATCGCGGGATTGGAGAATCCCGGCCGGGAACTACATAGACCAGAAAGGTAATTCTTCATGGATCCAATCTTCTGTTGATTGCCCATTGCTAGCAATTACCAACAGATGTTGCATTCAAAACCAAATAAGGAGAAAGATAGATTTGATTGAGACGATTTAAAATGAATGACGTATACTAATTCTAAAATCTCTGAACATGTCATGCATGAAACTTTCCAGCAGATTTTCAACACTTCCCTGAAATATAGAAAGCATAATTTCAGGTGAGAACATTCTGCATTTTATATAGACACTAAATATGAACTATGAACAATTAAATTATGGCTTATATATGAACTAAAACTGATAACAAGCATCAATGGGATATGGAGCACATTGACTACTAATTCTATACTTCAGTACAGGGCCACTGAATAAAGTCACATCTGAACCTGACTGTGGGCAGAATATTGTGGGGGCTTCAGCCATTAGCTAAAGATCTGCGAGTGGTCTTTCCCCTGTATTCAAGAACCCAGGTAGGTAGAAGTCCCACTTGCCAAGAACTGCAGGCTATTCAGAGGCCAGCAGGGAGGTGGTGGCTCGTACTGCATCCACCTGAGACTTTGGCTCGAGGAGGGACCCAGGCACAGATGAGTGATAGCAGGAAGAGCGTCAGAGATTGAGGTTCAAAGGGGAGGAGGGTCACCACCAGCAAAGCAAAGGGGTATGGCTCGCAGAGGCCATTGAAATGGATGGATTGAGGCCACTGATCTGATAGGGCCTCTGTGACAGTGCAGATGCACGATACACCGTGGTCTGTGTGTTTCCGGACAGGTCCCCACTCGGTGCATGGAAGGACGCCAGAAATGCTCAGGAGAACTATCGCCTTGGCGGCCACCGGGAGCGGTGTCCTCCCCCACATGCCCGTGGTTACAGGCATGCCATGATCTGTCTGTGTGGAGTCTGCACTTTCAGTGTCTGTGTGGGTTTCCTCCGGGTGCTGCGGTTTCCTCCCACAGGCCAAAATGTGGAGGTTAGGTGGATTGGCCATGATAAATTGCCCCTCAGTGTTAAAAAGGTTAGGTGGGGTTATGGGGTCACAGGGATGGGGTGGAGGTCTGGGGTTAAGTAGGGTGCTCTCTTCAAGGCCGGTGCAGACTCGATGGGCCGAATTATCTACTTCTGCAATGTAAATTCTACGATTCTATGATCTGTCAGATATGTCACACCGTCCCCCTGCTCAGCTGGAGCTTTCAAAGGCATGCCCGGTCCGAGTCCAGCAAGTCGTCGAATGACAGGCGCTGCCAGTGCACACGAGGCCTCACGCGGCACCTCCTTCCCATCTCCTCCTGTTGCGAGGCCAGTCCCACATCCTCGGCTCCTGTACCACTGGGGCAGGCTCTGCTGCTTCAGTGTCCTCCCCGAGCAACTCCTGCCCTCAGTGCATCCCCCAGGGCCTACTACAGCCAGAATGAAGGCCACCATTCCTGGTAGGATTCCGAATACCATTTTCGGCAGCGGTGAAAGACAGACATGATAGCATGGTGTGTATCCCCATGCCCAACCATCGGGCTACACATGGGCTACACAATGGTCCAGGCCTGCACTGCAGCCCCTGCCCTCGCATATCCCCCTACTCTCCTCCTCCCCCACACCCTTCTCCAGCCGTTTCCCCGGCACTCTGTCCTCCACACAGCACCCCCTGGCCCTGTTAGTGCCCATCACCCCGGGGACCTCTGGTCCTGGCACCCGCTTCTGGTGGCAGGGGTGGCACATGCTCTGTGGCCCAGTCTACCACCCTCATTTAGGGGTTACCGTGGATGTGCCCTTGTGGGGCCGCGGGATGTCCCACCGGCAGGTGTCATCTGGTTGTGGGGGTAAGGGGGGGTTGGTGGGGTAGAGGGAGTAGCTGGGTTGGCAGCGCCCATATGGCTGGTGTCACTCTGTGCCACCACAGGCCATGGTGGGGTTGCAGTTTACATCAGTGGCGATCCATGCCTGGACTCTCTGGCCCTGGGGGATACCTCGGCCCCACGGCCCATCCCCTGGTCACACCCGTCACCCCTGCTACTCCACTTGGTCCTGGTAGGCGTCGCCCCTACCCACCCCAACCAGCCATGCCAGCAGCAGGACCAGCAGGTCACGGTCGCGCCCCTGGGAACATCCTACCTCCTATCTCTCCCTCAGCGACCACGGCGCCTGTTTCCCAATTTTTGAAACCACAAATGAAACCGCCATTGGTAATTCCTCCTGGCAGAGGCAGAGCATGATGGGAGCCCCAGAGAATACCGGGTTGTGTCCATTAATAATATGCCAACGGCACTTACTATACATGCGGAATAGAATGCATTGACGTCGCTGTCAAGGCATGGAAGCATGCCATTCTATCAGGCGCCTACGCCAGCCACAATTTACGCTCTGACATGCAATTCGCCACCCACTTCATAGAATCATAGAATTTACAGTGCAGAAGGAGGCCATTCGGCCCATCGAGTCTGCACCAGCCCTTGGAAAGAGCATCCAAAATAAGCCCACATCTCCAACCTATCCCTGTAACCCAGTAACCCCAGCCAACCTTTTTGGGGGGGAATTTAAGGGCAATTTAGCACAGCCAATCCACCTCACCTGCACATCTTTGGACTATGGTAGGGAACCGGAGCACCCGGAGGAAACCCACGCAAACACAGGGAGAACGTGCAGACTCCGCACAGACAGTGACCCAAGCCAGGAATCGAATCTTGGACCCTGGAGCTGTGAAGCAACTGTGCTACCCACTGTACGACCGTGCATTTTGCGATTCCAGCGTCGCTGGACGGAGAATCCCACCCCAGATGTTTTTTTTAAATAAAGTTAGAGTACCCAATTCATTTTTCCAATTAAGGGGAAATTTAGCGTGGCCTATCCACCGACCCTGCACATCTTTAGGTTGTGGGACAAACACGGGGAGAATGTGCAAACTCCACACGGACAGTGACCCAGGGCCAGGATCGAACCTGGGATCTCCGCGCATTGAGGCAGCAGTGCTAACCACTGCGCCACCATGCTGCCCCTATTTTTTCAACAAGTCTTGACCAATGTGTGACCCAAACTACCATTCTACCAGTGATGTCTGGAGTCTTACAGATACTGCGTTGGGAGAAAAATATTCATTTTATTTTTATAGTTTTATTTTTGGTCCTTACCAAATCGCACTTAGAATGAAGGGTTATATATATCCTTTCAGATGTATTCTTCTAGTTTGCATAATGAGTACAATAGGTGATTCACGGAGAAGCTCTTCGCTAAAAATTTAATTTCAAGCCAAACAATTATTTGTTTTATTATTCATACTTCACTATTTGTTACCAAGGCACAAGAGAAATATCCAGAGCTTGTTAGTGGTACAAAAAAAGGACGATGACGTTTATTCTTAAGAGGGCATTTTATATCATAGAATTTACAGTGCAGAAGGAGGCCATTCGGCCCATCGAGTCTGCACCGACTCTTGGAAAGGGCACCCTACCCAAGGTCAACACCACCACCCTATCCCCATAACCCAGTAACCCTACCCAACACTAAAGGCAATTTTGGACACTAAGGGCAATTTATCATGGCCAATCCACCTAACCTGCACATCTTTGGACTGTGGGAGGAAACCGGAGCACCCGGAGGAAACCCACGCACACACGAGGAGGATGTGCAGACTCCACACAGACAGTGACCCAAGCCGGAATCGAACCTGGGGCCCTGGAGCTGTGAAGCAATTGTGCTAACCACAATGCTACCGTGCTGCCCGAATTAAGCCCCATTGGAACATAAAGGGTGCCACAGCCTACTAATAGGCTGGAGAGGTTGGGACTGTTCTCCTTGGAGAGAATAAGGCTAAGAGGAGATTTGATAGAGATGTTCAAAATCATGATAGTGGCTGGACAGAGTAGATAGGGAGAAACTGTTCCCATGCGTAAAAGGATCAAGAACAAGAGGACACAGATACAAAGTGATTTGTGAAAGAAGCAAATGTGATGTTCGAAAATATTTTTTTTGCTCAACAAGTGTTTCAGCTCGAGAATGCACTGAATGTAAATGTGGAGGAGTCAGGTTCAATCGAGGCATTCAAGTGGGCATTAGATGATTACTTGCATAGAAACAATGTGCAGGGGTACAGGGAAACAACCGGGGAATGGCACAAAGTCATGATGCTGGTGCAGACACGATGGGCCAAATGGCCTCCTTTTGTGCCGTAACAATTCTGTTTTACACACAGGTAAATCAAGGCTTGCTGGAAAGAGAGTCAGGTTTTCAATGTGGGGTTTGAAGAAGCGCATTAACCCCAAAGGTAAGTTTTAGAGCCGATGCTTATTTCCGAACAGTTTTTTTAAAATTTAGAGTACCCAATTCATTTCTTCCCAATTAAGGGGTAATTTAGTGTGGCAATCCACCTACCCAGCTCATCTTTTTGGGTTGTGGGGGTGTGACCCACACAGACGTAGGGAGAATGTGCAAATTCCGACTCAGGGCTGGGATTGAACCTGGAATTGCACCAGCCTGCCGCCCTTTTCCCGACTGTTTTAATGAGTGGTTTTCAATGTAATGTTAAAATGCTATCAGGGTTAGTATCATAAGACCTGTATTAGCATGTACTAAAGAGGCTCCCATCTGATACAGACAGTGAGCGAGATTCTCCATTGGAGAGGCTTCTCCCATCGGAACTGAATTGCAACTGATTTGTGCTCCTGCCGGGAGAACAGATCAGGAAGCGATTCCCAATCCTTAGCCATGCAAATTTATGCATGGCGGGGATTGTGAGGGATTCCCGAGGGAAGTGGCCGGCCTGACAGCGAGGTCCCGGGGTTGGCCATCCCCCGCCCCACATCACAATTCAGCCTCCCACACCCTAACCTCCACTTCGCAATTCAGCCCCCCGCATCGCAATTCAGCCCCCCACACCCTAACCTCCACTTCGCAATTCAGCCCCCCGGATTGCAATTCAGCCCCCCACACCCTCACCTCCACTTCGCAATTCAGCCCCCGCATCGCAATTCAGCCCCCCACACCCTCACCTCCACTTCGCAATTCAGCCCCCCGGATTGCAATTCAGCCCCCCATACCCTCACCTCCACTTCGCAATTCAGCCCCCCGCATCACAATTCAGCCCCCCACACCCTCACCTCCACTTTACAATTCAGCCCCCCGCATCGCAATTCAGCCCCCCATACCCTCATCCCCCCATCGCAATTCAGCCCCCCACGCCCTCATCCCCCCATCGCAATTCAGCCCCCCACACCCTCACCTCCACTTCGCAATTCAGCCCCCCGGATCGCAATTCAGCCCCCCGCATCGCAATCCAGCCCCCCACACCCTCACCTCCACTTCGCAATTCAGCCCCCCGCATCGCAATTCAGCCCCCCACACCCTCATCCCCCCATCGCAATTCAGCCCCCACATCGCAATTCAGCCCCCCACACCCTCACCTCCACTTCGCAATTCAGCCCCCCGCATCGCAATTCAGCCCCCCACACCCTCATCCCCCCGGATCGCAATTCAGCCCCCCGCATCGCAATCCAGCCCCCCACACCCTCACCTCCACTTCGCAATTCAGCCCCCGCATCGCAATTCGGCCCCCCACACCCTCACCTCCACTTCGCACTTCAGCCCCCCGGATCGCAATTCAGCCCCCCGCACCCTCATCCCCCCATCGCAATTCAGCCCCCCACACCCTCATCCCCCCATCGCAATTCAGCCCCCCACACCCTCACCTCCACTTCGCAATTCAGCCCCCACATCGCAATTCAGCCCCCCGCATCGCAATTCAGCCCCCCACACCCTCACCTCCACTTCGTAATTCAGCCCCCCACACCCTCATCCCCCCATCGCAATTCAGCCCCCCGCATCACAATTCAGCCCCCCACACCCTCACCTCCACTTTACAATTCAGCCCCCCGAATTGCAATTCAGCCCCCCACACCCTCATCCCCCCATCGCAATTCAGCCCCCCACACCCTCATCCCCCCATCGCAATTCAACCCCCGCATCGCAATTCGGCCCCCCACACCCTCACCTCCACTTCGCAATTCAGCCCCCGGATCGCAATTCGGCCCCCCACACCCTCATCTCCCCATCGCAATTCAGCCCCCCGCATCGCAATTCGGCCCCCCACACCCTCATCCCCCCATCGCAATTCAGCCCCCCGCATCACAATTCAGCCCCCCACACCCTCATCCCCCCATCGCAATTCAGCGCCCCACACCCTCACCTCCACTTCGCAATTCAGCCCCCCACATCGCAATTCAGCCCCCCACACCCTCACCTCCACTTCGCAATTCAGCCCCCCACATCGCAATTCGGCCCCCCACACCCTCACCTCCACTTCGCAATTCAGCCCCCCGGATTGCAATTCTGCCCCCCACACCCTCTTCCCCCATCGCAATTCAGCCCCCGCATCGCAATTCAGCCCCCCATACCCTCACCTCCACTTCGCAATTCAGCCCCCGCATCGCAATTCAGCCCCCCACACCCTCACCTCCACTTCGCAATTCAGCCCCCGCATCGCAATTCAGCCCCCCACACCCTCATCCCCATCGCAATTCAGCCCCCGCATTGCAATTCAGCCCCCCACACCTTCACCTCCACTTCGCAATTCAGCCCCCGCATCGCAATTCAGCCCCCCACACCCTCATCCCCCATCGCAATTCAGCCCCCCGCATCGCAATTCACCTCCCCACCCCCAGATTTTCTGTGTCCACCCTTCCCTCAAGTATGGGGGTGACCCTACCCGCCTCCCTCAAAGAGACTCCCAAAATAAAGAGACCCCCCAGAGATCTCCTAAAGAGGCCCCCTATGGACTCCCTAAATAAGGAGGCCCCCTGAGAACCCCTAAATAAAGGGATTCCCCCCACAGAAGTGTAGCCATCTGGGATGGCCACTTACAACCAGGAACAGAGAAACTCGCAAAGCCTAGCGGGTAAAATGGACAAGCCAAGCCTCAGGCAGGCTCAGAGCCTGAAATGTATATTTGCGGGGCAAGGAGTCCAGACGGTATCGAAACTCCGACCAATTCGCATTTTGATGGGCCGATTAGCATTTGATGGCCCATCTTCACCAAGACAAAGGACTGGTACTCGAGCAAGGGTACAGTCCCAGACATTTCGGCGCCACTCCCTGTCCAAGGGAAGCGTAAACAACGGGGTCAGTGACCGCTTGGGACACGCCCAGCCATCCAAACCCCTGCCCATTTATAGGTTAGGAATCGAACAGAGTGATCAGGGATCATCCAATTAGTGGGGTCCAAACTGAAGGACCACCCGAAAGAGCGCGAAAGGGTGTTCGCCATATGTTCGTCCTCTTTTGGACCTGGCACCCTGGCAACGACCATCTCCAATCGCAGCACCACCAGAAGCAAGTCCAAGTTCAATGTCCGCTACCAGATGGATGAGCCCAGCTGAGCAGCAGTTACTTCTCCAGGCTCGATAGATCCAGAATCGAACAACGGCCACTGTACCTCTGACCTAAGCCGGGTGCCTGAAGTTAAGTACAGGTTGTCTTAGTCAATAGGTGTAGTTAACTAGTAGTGCATGACTAATTGTGTGTAAATAAAGTACCCTTAACCTTGAACTAACTAACTGGTGTTTGGCTCTTTGATCGATAGCCGGTTGAGCCTCGTGGTGGTATCATTTGGTACCTGGCGACTCTGAGCATTAGAAACATAGATACCAAAAGAAAGAAGGGCAAACCCACTGAGTGCCGTAGTTAGAGCAGAGCCACCCAGGAAAAGAAAGACAATAGAACCCCGAAATAAAGGGACCCCCCAGAGACCTTCTAAATAAAGGGACCCTCACAGAACCCCTAAATAAAGGGACCCCCCCAGAGACCCCCTAAATAAGGAGGCCCCCAGAGACCTTCTAAATAAAGGGACTCCCTCACAGAACCCCTAAATAAAGGGACGCCCTCACAGAACCCCTAAATAAAGGGACTCCCACAGAGACCTTCTAAATAAAGGGACTCCCTCACAGAACTCCTAAATAAAGGGACCCCCCCCCAGAGACCCCCTAAATAAGGAGGCCCCCAGAGACCTTCTAAATAAAGGGACTCCCTCACAGAACCCCTAAATAAAGGGACTCCCTCACAGAACCCCTAAATAAGGAGGCCCCCTGAGACCTTCTAAATAAAGGGACTCCCTCACAGAACCCCTAAATAAAGGGACTCCCTCACAGAACCCCTAAATAAGGAGGCCCCTAGAGACCTTCTAAATAAAGGGACCCCCCAGAGACCCCCTAAATAAGGAGAGCCACCAGAGACCTGCTAAATAAAGGGACTTACCCCTAGAGAACCCTAAATAAAGAGCCTTCCCCGCCGTTAGGACTCATTTGCATCCATCCGCTGGCGCACGGGTGCAAACCTCAATCCCGATGCCAGCGAGGAGCTGGAGTATCGGAAAGGGATCAGTGCCATTTTCTCCCTGATGCTGGATTCTCCGCGGCATTGGGAAATCCAGTCCAATGTCTAAGCAATGGGCAAAAAGAGCTGGGCTAAACCAGTTGTGTAGCGCAGTGGAGTATCAACCACGGGTATTGACATGGTGGATGTGGAGAGGTAGTTTCTCATGAGGGAGAAACTAGAACTAGAGGTCACTATTTAAAAATACGAGTTGCTTATTTAAAACAGAAGTGGGGCAAAATATTTTCTCTCAGAGGGTCGTGAGACTTGGGAGCTCTCTCCCTGAGAAGATATTGGATGTAGAGTCGCTGAATATTCTTCAGGCAGAGGTGGATAGATTCTCGGTAAGCCGACACCACGGATCAGCCCCAACAACCCTCCCCCCCCCCCCAAACCTCTCCCTCCTACTCCCCTGCACACACTGCATAGCAGCCCCCACCCCCTGGATTGCCTGGGTGTCCCACCCAACCACCAAGTATAGGGGTGACCTGACCCGTCCAGTGACCCTCCCCTACCCCTCCCCCTTAAGGATCCCTGTAATAGGGAGAGCGCCTCCAGGGACCTGTGTTACAGGGAGATCCCCCACAGCGACAACTGGGCCGCATGGTAGCACAGTGGTAGCACTGTTGCTTCACAGTGTACCCAAACAAGTGCCGTAGTGTGACAACTGGGGGATTTTCACAGTAACGTCATTGCAGTGTTAATGTAAGCCGACTTGTGACAATAATAAAGATTATTATTATATTGCAATAGGGAGACTCCCCCTGGAACTCCTGCTATAGGGAGATTCCCACAGGGACCCATGTAAAAAAGACCTCCCAGGGACCTCTGTAATAAGGAGAGCTCCATACAGGGGTCACGGTAATGGGCGGCACGGTAGCACAGTGGTTATCACTGTTGCTTCACAGCTCCAGGTCCCAGGTCCGATTCTCAGCTTGGTTCACTGACTGTGCAGCATCTGAACGTTCTCCCTGTGTCTGTGTGGTTTCCTCCGGGAGCTCTAGTTTCCTCCCACAAGTCCCAAAAGAAGTGGTTGTTAGGTGAATTGGACAATCTGAATTCTCCCTCTGTGTACTCGAACAAGTGCCTGAGTGTGGCGACTAGGGGATTTTCACAATAAGTTAATTGTAGTGTTAATGTAATCCTACATGTGATACCAATAGAGATAAAGATTATTAAACAGGAAGACTCCCACAAGGAACCTTGTAAACAGAGACCCCCAGGGACTCCTGTAATAGGGAGACCCCCACAGGGACCCCTGTAATAGGGAGACCCCCACAGGGACCCCTGTAATAGGGAGACCCCCACAGGGACCACTGTAATAGGGACCCCCCCCCCCACAATGCTCCTGTAATAGGGAGACCCCCACAGTGCCCCTGTATTAGGGAGACACCCCCAGGGTCTCCTGTAATAGGGAGACCTTCACAGTGACCATTGTAATAGGGACACCACCCCACAATGCCCCTATAATAGTGAGACCCTCCCCCCCACAGGGACCACTGTAATAGGGAAACCCCCCACAATACCCTGTAATAGGGAGATGCCCCCAGGGACTCCTGTAATAGGGATACCCCCGCAGGGACTCCCCTGCCTAAAGGGTCCCCCTTACAGACCCCCCAATACAGACCCATCGCCGGAAAAGAGATTCCTGTCTTGAGGCCACAGAGCAGTACAGACAGAGGCGGTGAGAAGAATTACAGCTGTAACACTTACCTTAATAGGGAGACCCCCCACAATGCCCCTGTAATAGGGAGACCCCCCACAATGCCCCTGTAATAGGAGACCCCCCCCATGTGCCCATTCCTGGAAGAACAGCAGCTGTGACTTGTGTCTGGTTCCCACAGATCCATTAGCTGCAAGCCATTCATAGCTTTCTAGTAGTGGTCTGTGATTGACAGCTTCTACAAACCATCTGCAGCTTTGATTCATTCATCTTCCTTATGGTTCATTGGCATAAGTGGTGAAACCCTAATGTTTACAAACATTGACCACCCAAAGAGAGGTAAGTGCATCCCAAGCACTAAGTGCATTCCAATCTCTCAATCAAGCTAACTGCGAGATCCACAACGTCAGGGCCACGCCGGTAGAGACCACAAGTGATCCGGACCTACGTGACACCTAGCCACGGGCACCGGAGAATCACGGAGGGCCGGAGCAAAGGGTGCCGGGATGTAAATGGGTCATTGAATTCATTTACATTCTCCTGCCGGCGCGCAGATGAGGTCTCGACCCCCCCCCCCCCCCCCCCCCTGTCAGCGTGGGCCGGAGCATCACGATCGGTCGATGGCTGGCGTCAATCGCAGTTGTACCTTGACGCCCGATTTTCCACTCACTGGGGAACACGATCAAGGTGTCCCGAGATGGAGAAGCCCGCCCAATGTTACTATCTGATCAGCAATGATCTTTCTAAGTAGTGGACCTAGTGGGCCAGGCTCAAGGGGCCAAATGGCTTACTCCTGCTCTTTGTTCATATGTTTACATAGAGCACTATTTTTTTTTTAGCTTTTTTTAAATTTAGAGTAGCCAATTATTTTTCTTTTCCAATTAACGGGCAATCTAGCATGGCCAATCCACCTAACCAGCGCATCTTTGGGTTGTGGGGGTGAAACCCAAGTAGACATGGGGAGAATGTGCAAACTCCACACGGACGGTGACCCAGGGCCGGGATTCGAACCAATGTCATCAGTGCCGCAGCCCCAGTGATAACCACTGCGCCACATGCCGCCCCCACTAATTTGACGCTTCAATTCAGCCTAATTGTGTCAGGTGGAAGGAGTTCTAATTTACCGTTTAGTACCACAGGCTGTTATGAGAAAAGGTTAAAATGATTTGTAACCTTCAGCCTTGAAAGGAGGTGAATGAGAGGAGACCTTATAGAGGTGTACAACATGCTAAAAGTATAGAAAAAGTTTTGTATATGTTCATAAGTTAAGCCATTAATGTAGGATAACATATCTTCCATAGATTTATTAACACCTGGAATTGCTTTCTGTTTGGACGATAGAGGCAAAATGATCAATCATCCAATAGCAATAAATGCATTTTTTAACAAAATGAGGTGTCTCATGTAGGAGCATCGCCAAATTAAATTTCAACCATCAAGCCGCATTCAACAACTTTATATAGCACCTTTAATGTAACATTCCAAGACACTTTACAGAAGCAGTTTAAAACAAAGTATGACACTGAACTACATAAAGTGTTAGTATATCAGATAATCAAAATCTTAGTCACAAAAGTAATGTCCTAAAGGAGGAAAGTGAGGTAAGGAGGAACTTCCCAAACCTGGGGCTGGGGCAGCTCAAGGCACGGCCACCAGTGATGGTGCGATTCTAATTGGGAACGTATGAGGTGCCAGAATTAAATCACTGCAGATATCTTAGAGGGTTATAAGGATGGCGAAGATTCCACAGTAAGGAAGGGGTAAGGCTATGAAGGGTTTTGAAGATAAGGATGAGATTGACCAGCAGTCAAGGCATTGCTTGACCGGCAGCCAGTGTAGGTCACAGAACACAGGGATGATAGGGGAATGGAACTTTCTGCAAGTTAAGACATGGGCAACCAGGTTTTGAATGACCTCGGGTGGGATTCTCCATTTCTGAGACTAAGTGCTGACGCCTACGCTGAATTTGTAGACTTTCATAACACAGAACTGGCATCACACATGGACTGATTCCGCTACTATTAAGGGTCTAGCACTAGTGCCATGTGAACAATCAATTCCAATGGAAAATGGTGCGAGATTCGCTGGGTCCGTGATTGACACTCGGAAGGCTGATATATGCAGCCGCATATATACATTACACTCCCCACACACTTATTCCAGCCAATAAGATGGCACTGGTTAAGATGGCGTGCTCCCATTCAGCTGATAGGTCGACTGGAGCCAGAGGGCACCAAGGCGGTGTCCTGGGGGAGTGCGGGGAGAGACCTATACGACCCATGGCACTAAATTCAAAATGGTTTGTTAGCTGCATGGTTGCCTTCCTGGCTGCGGCAATGGTGTTCCGTGCCCAGCCCACCTCCTGGCAACCTCCCACTACAGTTCCCGGCCCTGGCAGAAGCCCCCTCGGCCAGCGGCACAACTGTCAGCAAACTATGGCAATGCTGGACACTTTCCGTATCCCCTCGCTCTCCTTCTGCAGCCAGGACAGCGGTGTCAGGATTTCTAAAAGCACAAGTGAACCGCGCCACCGGAAACTCGGCCCATTGGAGGCGGAGAATCACGGAGGCCCCGGAAAATACCGGGTTGTGCCCGCTAATGAAAAGCAAACAGTGTCTACTGTAAGTGCGTTCCGGACTGCATTGACGCCGTTGTCGAGGTGCTGGAGCATTGCGATTTGGTGTCAAATCGGCACCTGCTGAGATTTCAGCATTTGAACCAATTCTCCGCCAAATCGCCTTTCCTGATTTTGGCTAATGGGGAATCCCACCCCTCAAGTTTATGGAGGGTAGAATGTAGAAGATAAGCCAGGCATGTGTTAGAATAGTTGAATCTAGAAGTAATATTAGTATGAATGAGGATTTCAGCAATAGATGAGCTGAGGCAGGGGCAAAGTCAGGCAATATTGTGAAGATGGGAATATGCGGACTTAGCAATGGCATAAATTCGAGGTAAGAAACTCATCTTGGGATCAAGTGTGACATCAAGACTCTGAAAAGACTGGCTCAGTTGCAGGTTGTCTGCAAAAAACAGGTAAAATCCAATCCAGCAAATTATTGCTTCCATCATTCTACTCTCAATCATTTACAAAATTTTGAAAATATTGTTTACAGTGCAGTTTGGCTCCAGACTCAATCCAAACAAGGACCAAAGAGTATATTCCCAGGGGTGAGATCAGACTGACAGTCCTCAACACCATGATGGCATTTGTGCAGTCCGTATGGTACAGTGGTCGCTTCCCTGTCGTTGGACCAGAATTCTGGATTCAAGTCCAACACCAGGATTTGCTGGCCATGAAAGGAGCATTGAACACGGTTCAACGGAGTGATAACCAGCTCAGGAATTGTTCCACTGCTCCCCCCACTATTTCACAAAGGGTAAAAAAAGTATTGTGGTTGTGAAGATACGCTAAAAGAAAAGATAGCATTTGACTGAGTGTGACATCAAGGAACTGAGCAAATTTGAATACAGTGGTGTTCAGAGGGAAAACTCTCCATTGGTTGGAATCACTTGTGGCACAAAGAAGATGTTTGAAGTTATTGAAGGTCAATCATCTCTTCCCTTGGAAATCACTAATGGAGTTCCTCAGGGTAGTGCCCTTGGCCCAACCATAAGACCATAAGACATAGGAGCAGAATTAAGCCACTCGGCCCATTGAGTCTGCTCCGCTATTCAAACATGGCTGATATTTTTCTCATCCACATTCTCCTGCCTTCTCCCCAGAACCCCATATCCCTTTATTAACAAACATCAGTCGATTCATCAATGACCTGTCCTCCATCATAAGGTCAGAAATGAGGGACGGGATTCTCCGGTCCTGAGGCTAAGTATTGACGCCATTGTAAACGCCGTCGCGTTTCTCAACGGCGTCACCATGGCCTCAGGAGCAGCGATTCTGACCCCTACAGGGGGCCAGCACGGCACTGGAGCGACCCACGGTGCTCCAGTTGCCGATGCAGTGGGACCGGCGCCAAATGCACGCATGCGCAGTGGGACCGGCGCTAATGCGCACATGCGCAGTGGCTTCCTTCTCTGCACCGGCCCCGATGCAACATGGCGTAGGGCTACAGGGGCCGGCGCGGAACAAAAGAGTCCCCCAGCCCGGGAGGCCAGCCTGCCGATCGGTAGGCCCTGATCGCGGGCCAGGCCACAGCGGAGGCCCCCCCCCCACCGAGGTTGGACTCCCCTCCCCCCCACCAGGCCGCCCCCAGATGCATGCACGCCGAGGTCCCGCTGGGTAAGTCCAGGTGTGAACAGCACCGGCGGGACTCAGATTTTTTTGCCTGGCCACTCGGCCCATCCCGGGCGAAGAGTCACCGGGGGCCAATGGCGCCAATTCTCCACTCTCCGGATGGGCGGACTGGCGTCGGGGCGGCGTTGCGTGGTCCGTGCCCATTCCGGCGATTCTCCGGCCTGGCGTGGCTGAGAGAATCCGGCCCGCGATGTTCACTGATGATTGAACAATATTCACATCCGTTCACAACTTTTCAGAGAATGTCCATGTGCTGCAAGATCGGGACAACATTCAAGCTTGGGCTGACAAGTGGAAAGTAACATTCATGCCACTCAATTGAGAGCCAATGTCAATCACCAGCAATAAAAAAATCTAACCATCATTTCTTAACATTTAATGGCATTGGCATCACTGAATCCCCCACCATCAACACCATCCTGGGAGGCATCATTAATCAGAAACTTAACTGGATAAGCCATAAATACTGTGGAGATGAGTAAATCTGAGGCTGAGAATTCTGCAGAGTCACCAAAGCCTGTCCACCATCAAAAGGCAGAGTCAGAGAGTGATGGAATATTCTCTATCTGCCTGAATGAGCTCAGCTCCAAGCAATGCTCAAGGAACTCAACACCATCCAGTTAAAAAACAAGCCTATTTGAGAGGTACTCCTTCCCACTACCTTAAACAGTCACTCCTCCATCACCATTGCACAGTGGCAGCAGTGAATACCAAGATGCACTGTAACTTGCCACCAAGGATCCTTTGACAGCACCTTCTAAAGCTGTGGCATCTGGTACCTAGAAGAATAAGTTCATAGAAACATAACCAACTGCAAGGTTCCCTCCGAGTCATACACCATTCCGGCTTGGAAATACATTCTTGTGGCCTCATTGTCACTGGATCAAAATCCTGGAACTCCTCCCCAACAGCATACTCACCCAATACCATAAGGGCTGCAGCAGTTAAATAAGACTGTTCGCCGCCATCTTCTCAAGGACAATTGGGAAGACAATAAATTTTAGCCTTACCAGGGGATGCTCACATCCTATAAAGAAATAAAAAATGTTCTCTTCTCAGAACAAAATTATGCTCATACAATGTTGACATTTTTTTCATTATTGAATAATATTTATCACTATCGATTTGGATTTTCTAATATCTGAATAATTTTCAAGCACTAATTTAAAATGTAGTGAATATATTCGGTATTAAAGCGCATTTTCTAAATTACTGGATACAGTAGAATATTTTGTTAAAGGGGAAATAATCAATAAATTCTGTGAGTAATTTACAAAAACCATGGATTTTGCATGGAAAAATATTGAAAAGTATTTAAGGAAAAAGCAATTGTTTTCAAGGATTACGGGAAGGCCACATAATGGAAAAGAGGCTGCAATTTGAGACTTGCTATTACAACCAGGAGGAACCAGTTTATGACAGAATCAATCAAAATGTTTCAGCTCCAGATATCGTATAGCTGTAAACACAGGATTTTGGATTTATTTGACTGTGGCTTTGAATGCAATTTCATTCTTCACCTACCGATGGTCTGGTAATTCTAACAGCTGCTTAAATTAACATAATGCTGGGTGGAATAATATCAGAGAGGCCATAAATCTAACATTAATAGAGTCATAGAGTATTACAGCACAAAAAGAAGCCCTTCAGCCATCAAGCACCTATCTATTCTAATTCCAGCACTCACTTGGTCAGTAGCCTTGTATGTTATGGCATTTCAAGTGCTCATTTAAATGCTTATTAAATGTTGTGAGGATTCCTGCCTTTACCACCCTTTCAGGCAGTGAGTTCCAGATTCCCACCATACCCAGGATGGAAAGGTTTTCCCTTAGATCCCCTCTAAATCTCCCGCCCATTACCTTAAATCTATGCCCCCTGGTTATTGACCCTTCTGATAAGAGGAAAAATTCCTTCCTATCTACCCTATCTATGTCTCTCGTAATTTTGAACACCACATGCCAGCGCACACCTATTGACCAGACCCGAATTTATGGGGTCAATAGGAAGATACTGGGTGGGATTCTCCATTCCTGTGACTAAGTGCCGGCTCCAAAGGAGAATTCGAAGGAGGTTCACATCAAAAGAATCGTTGCAAACTCCTCACCGATTCTGGTACCGGTAAGGGGCTAGCACCGGCGGCACGTGAAACACCCGTGGATCACATCGAGAACGGCCGGAGAATGGCCGGGTCCCGAGCCGTACATGAGGGTGACTCACAACCTGCACCAGTTGTGCCGTACAACATGGCGTCGGCCATGAGTGTAACCTAACGACCGCGACCCCACAGCCCACACCCTGGCCACCCCACGGCCACACCCCACCAGTCCCCCTAGCCCTGGCACACACCTCCTCCGGCCAGTGGCATGGATCCCAGCAGAGTGTGGCAGCGCTGGACACAGTCCGCAGCCGGCACGCCGGCTCAGACCACACGTGTCCCACGCCGTCAGGAACTTGGCCCTTTGGGGGCAGAGTATCGCGGATGGGCCAGACAATGAGGCGCCGACGGCATTGTGACTGCATGCAGCACGTGTCACGATGATGCCGGTTTGGAGGGGGCAGAGAATCGCAAACCGGCGTCAAACCGCCTCCAGCCCTGATACCAGCGGCAGAATCGATTCTCCGCCTGATCACCAATTACGATTTCGGCGGCGGGCAATGGAGAATCCCACCCACTGCATTTGCATGGCCCAGGAACCGATGTTCAGAGACCCCATTCGTCCCTTCATCCTCTCCTTCAGCAGTAGTTTTGTAATGGGTAGTGGAAGAATTTGTCCCCTAAAAGGCCCCACAGAAATCTCAATGTGAAGCTCAAAGCTGCGGAGTCCCAGCCCTTTTGGAGCACCCTAGTTGTAGTTACTGTGACAGTATCTTGGAAGGCTCAAAGATTTTTTGGCACAGTGTGATTAGAAATATGCAAAAGGTTCATCAACATCAGAGCAAGGGAAAGAGGAACAAAGGTTTTGGCTGCAACCTGTTCGTGGTTTTGAAAGAAGTTATACAACCAAAATGATAATCAATGTTTTCACTTTTCATATTCTAGTATTTATTACAGTGGGATTCTGTTTTATCATTTCAAAGTAAAACTCCAGGTTGCCAAATGGTTCATGTTGAATACAGTAAGAATGACTTTAAAATGAATGATTTGCACTAATGATTTGGAAAGGTCATTCTTACACAAGATGATGAAGTCAACTTCATACATTCATTGGATCTCTGCAAAACCACACCAGCTCATGCCACCTATGATCTTTTTCCCTAGCTAGGGCCTTCTTCCTGCCTGACCTTAATTTTGAGGCTGGCTGAAGGAATTCAGGGGCAAGAATGAAGCCTGGCAAGTCAGCCTGCTCGGGTCTTTGGCAGTAAGGGAATCGCCTTTCCACATTGGGAATCTCCCTCAAGCTTGCCCACCATGGGTGCACCCTCCCCCTCAGCCTTTCCATCACGTTTGCCAATGCACCCCCCCCCCCCCCCCCCCCCCCCCCATCCCCACACCTTTCAGGCCCCACCTCCCTCCCCTGCCAAGAAGCCACCCACACTTGCCCAAATCTGGATTTTCTACTCCGGGCCTAAGTCCTATGGTAGGGGTGGGAAGTGGGCGTATTTCCCATCAGTGGGAGCTCAGTGGGAAATCACACTGAATTGTGCAATGCTGTGCTCATCAATTATGCAGCCGGTGGTTTTCCCAACCTTTTTGTGACAGAAATCTGCTGCTTTATCTCACGTTGAACTGTAGTCAGAGACCCCAGGCAGTCCTGGCACCAAAATTCAGCGATGCATCCTCTGAAGCACTGCTGAATGCAATGGAGGACAGGTAGGGAATCCTCTACTCCAGGGATAGAAGGAGGAGGCCCACCGGACTCATCATTCCTGTATGGGAGGCAGCCACCAGGGTCATGAGTGCAACGATCACTAACTAGGGGTGGGGCTTTATGGCACTACAAAGCCAATGGACCTTTGGCTAGCTCGCCACATCCACTATGGCAGGGCCTTCATGCCTGGCTGGAAAATCCTTGCCAGAGGACAGCCCTGTACTGTAGGAAAAGGATGAATTATCTCGTCCACACCCCTAAGGTAAGTGAGCCCTCCACTACTTCAACTCAACTCACAGAGTGGAAACTGGGATGTGGGCCTCAGTGGACAGGCCAATACCTGTTCTGCCTAAAGGGCTTCTCAAAGTGAAGCGTTCATACCTCATAGCCATTCCGCCTTACAGGTAGTCTGCAGTTGGTGAGGCAACTGCAGGTATTTGACCCTGCCACACAGAAATCATATTGTGGAAGGCAAGGTCTGGCATAGAGGCCACCAGCAAGCACAACTGATGCCATGCCTCCTCATAGCTTATCCATCTATCTGCATGAGCTCCCCTTGAGAGGGTGCTGCCAAAGAATGCTGGCAAACTCACTGCAGTGCATCTTTCACATGGCATACAGTAAGCAGTGGGTTCCTGGTGTCGACTGGCTGCATGTGTACGCCAGCTGTATCCCAAGTGCTCTCAAACCATCTTGTCTCCCTGTGTAGGATAAGTTTGTGCACAGCAAGTGTGAGAGAGGGAGGATGGATGAGGGCATGGCTCAACTCAGGCGAGTTGGCATCTGCCTCCATCCAGTAAGGACGAATGTTTAATGCCTCGACCTAGAAACCTAAGGGTCATGCCTGGTTCCAATTTGGAGGCAGCCCATGCTGTCACTATTTATCTCCTCGTGCAATTGCAGGTATCAGCAAGAAGAGGGTGAGGCCAGACCCTCCACCCGACTCCACAACTAGCTCCAGCCAATAGAGCTAGGCTGCTGAGGGCCAAGCTGAAATTGTACTTATAGAGCTGTTAGAGCAGTAACCTGCACCCTCCACAAGCCCAGAGATGCACTCCTTTTTGGTTACGAGAATTAGCTCAGAAAGAGTCTCACATTCTAGTGGTCATCGCATGGACAGTTTCCTGCACCAGGAGGAAGCAGGGTCAGTCAAACTCACTCACACTCAGAGGACTGCTGGGAAAGAGGCCACTGCAAAGTCAAAATCAGGTGATGAACATCTGGGGACAGGCCTAAACAAGGTGCTTGGAATGGAGCAAGATAGATAAATAGGTAGAGAAATACAGCACAGAACAGGCCCTTCGGCCCACAATGTTGTGCCGAACTTTTGTCCTAGGTTAATCATAGAATTTTTGACACTAAGGGCAATTTATCATGGTCAATCCACCCAACCTGCACATCTTTGGACTGTGGGAGGAAACCGGAGTACCCGGAGGAAACCCACACACACACGGGGAGGATGTGCAGACTCCACACAGACAGTGACCCAAGTCGAAATCGAACTTGGGACCCTGGAGCTGTGAAGCAATTGTGCTATCCACAATGCTACCGTGCTGCCCTTAAGAAGAAATTAATCTACACTCCATTGTTCTACCCTAATCCATGTACCTATCCAATAGCCGCTTGAAGGTCGCTAACGTTTCCGACTCAACTACTACCACAGGCAGTGCATTCCATGCCCCCACTACTCTCTGGGTAAAGAACCTACCTCTGACGTCCCCTTTATATCTTCCACCATTTACCTTAAATTTATGTCCCCTCGTAATGGTTTGTTCCACGCGGGGAAAAAGTCTCTGACTGTCTACTCTATCTATTCCCCTGATCATCTTATAAACCTCTATCAAGTCGCCCCTCATCCTTCTCCGTTCTAATGAGAAAAGACCTAGTACCCTCAACCTTTCCTCGTAAGACCTACTCTCCATTCCAGGCAACATCCTGGTAAATCTCCTTTGCACCTATTCCAAAGCTTCCACAACCTTCCTAAAATGAGGCAACCAGAACTGCACACAGTACTCCAAATGTGGCCTGACCAAGGTTTTGTACAGCTGCATCATCACCTCACGGCTCTTAAATTCAATCCCTCTGCTAATGAACGCTAGCACACCATAGGCCTTCTTCACAGCTCTATCCACCTGAGTGGCAACTTTCAAAGATCTATGAACCCAAGATCTCTCTGCTCCTCCACATTGCCAAGAACCTTACCGTTAACCCTGTATTCTGCATTCATATTTGTCCTTCCAAAATGGACAACCTCACACTTGTCAGAGTTAAACGCCATCTGCCATTTCTCAGCCCAGCTCTGCATCCTATCTATGTCTCTTTGAAGCCGACAACAGCCCTCCTCACTATCCACAACTCCACCAATCTTCGTATCATCTGCAAATTTACTGACCCACCCTTCAACTCCCTCATCCAAGTCGTTAATGAAAATCACAAACAGCAGAGGACCCAGAACTGATCCCTGCGGTACGCCACTGGTAACTGGGCTCCAGGCTGAATATTTGCCATCCACCACCACTCTCTGTCTTCTATCGGTTAGCCAGTTTGTTATCCAACTGGCCAAATGTCCCACTATCCCATGCCTCCTTACTTTCTGCACAAGCCTACAAGAGGTGGGGGAACATCAGGCAGAGGCGTTTGAGGCCCTCAACAGAGTGGCATGTAAGGTGGAGGAGTCCGTCCGTCAGCTCTCTGATAAATTTGTACTGATATGTATGCGCATTGAGGTCTCCATGGGGAGGGTGGCGGACACTTGTCTGATAGAATGCCCAGTTTCATAGAATCCATAGAACACCTACAGTGCAGAAGGAGGCCATTCGGCCCATCAAGTGTGCACCAACCTATCGAAATAACACTCTATCTCAGCCCACTTCCCTGTCCTAACCCTTAACCCCGGGCATTGATCATGACCAATCCACCTAACCTGCATATCTTTGAACTTTGGGAGGAAACCGGAGCACCCGAAGGAAACCCACACAGACACGGGGAGAATGTGCACTCCTCACAGTCACCTAAGGCTGGAATAGAACCCACTTTCCTGGCACTGTGAGGGTGCAGTGCCAACCACTGTGCCACCGTGCCACCTATTTCTGACAGAGGTGCAGGCAGACTTATACTCCATCACACTTTCCATGGGTGAAGTTTTGCAGTGGCTACGTGAGAGGGTGACAGGCCACCTTGATCTCCGTCCAAGTGCCCAACTCCTAAAATAGTCAGTGAGGGGCCCTCAGACACCCAAAGGGAAGAGAAGCTGCAGTTGGACACCCCTAGGGCCTCCACTCTGGACTCTTTGGGTGTGCAGCCATTCAACTTCACCTTTGAGAGTGACCCCATCAGCGTCAGCCTCTGTGATTACAGATGGTGTAGCTGCCACCATCAATCTTACTAGAGAGGATTCTATCCTTTGCGGGGTCGGAAGAAGGTAGTAGGTCTGGCATATATGAATGGATTTTGGGGGAGGAACTGGTCTCGGCGGATGGGATGAATGTCAAGTGGGAGGAGGAGCTGGGACCTATATTAAAGGAGGTCTGCAGTGAGGCCCTTTGCAGGGTGAATGCCGCATCATTGTGTGTGAAGCTGAGCCTGTTACAGCTTAAGGTACCATTCAGGGCGCACCTCACTAAAGCCAGACCGAGTCATTTATTTGCAGGGGTTGAGGATAGGTGCCAGTGCTGTTTGAGAGGGCCTGCGAATCACACGGGGTCCAGTCCCAAGCTTGGGAGTTTTGTGTTTCTTTTTTCAGCCCCATATCGGCGGTCCTGAACATTGAGCTGGAGCCCTGTCCTTTAGTGGCTATATTTGGGGTATTGGACCTGCCGGAGCTGTGGACGGCCGTGGGGGCAGATATCCTGGCCTTAGCCTCGCTTGCTGCTCGGAGGCGAATCTTGATGAGTTGGAGCTGGTGACGCCACCTAGTGCCTCTGCATCACCTGGCAACTTAATGAGGTTTATGCACCTCGAGAAAGTAAAAAACATAGTGAGGGGGTCAATTGAAGGGTTCTACCGGAAATGGCAACCGAATATATTGTATTTCAAGATATTGGTCACTGTTAGCTGGTTGAGGGGGCAGGGGAGCAATGGAATGTTGGTTTACTAGCTTATGGTTTTCATTATTTTAGTTTATTTTGTTTGGACTTTTTGTACTTTTTGGCAGAAAATTACTAAGTTCAATAAGAAGATTATGTTTCCTAGTCAGCAAGACTGTGCATATCCCCTATATTCAGGGGGACAACCCAGACTGGGCCTATGCCCCTTGCAAGCAGGGAGGCACTGGCCTTTGCCAGAGACATTACCAGCCATGAGAAGCCTCCCATTCACAATACTACTTTACCATTCACCCCCTGCACAATTCCTAAGTCTTTGCCTCCGCAGAACTACAGGCTGGGGTTCCCCCTTCAGTTGTCCAGTTGAGCTGATCTGCAGCAGCACCCACCTGATGACTCAACTCCCATCCCGCCTCTTGGCATATCCACCACGAAGCACCAGATAGCTGTGAGCAGCCATGGCATGCATCAATTTTGAGGCACAATCCAATACCTTTCACCCTCCCTCCAGTTACCCACACCCTCCCCCCATAATCACTGATCCTCCTGATGTAACCTTTGACCGCTCCACTGCCACCCTAGAATATACCTCCCATCACTCTTCATCCAGTGCAGGTTAACATTACCAACCTCTTCCTTTCCAAGGAACCCACTCCAGTAACAACTGAGATGCCCCTTGTCCTGCCGGCCCCCAAAATCCACGTTGATTTCCATCTGCTCTGCAACAACCCTCTTCCACACTTCACCCACCATCACAGAACCCATACCCTCCCTCTCTGCAGAATCCCATTGCCCCCTTTAACCCTCACCATCTATTCATATCATAAATACCCCCTTGACCCAGCAGTAGATGCCGCAAACCTCTTTGCCTGATCCCCTTCCCCACCCCCGCTGTCTATTCATACCTCCAAACATTCCACCTCCATTTCATTGCCCATTTACACAACCCCCCACCCCACCCTTTCCATCATCACTGCCTGTACTCCACCATGGACCTTCCCACAGTCCTGCTTCATAAACCACCTCACCCATCCCAGATCCCTGCAATGTTTCATTCTTTTCCCCCTTGTGACCTCCAGTGTTCCCTATCCTCCTCTAGGCCTCCGCATACACCCACCTCTTCTTCTCTCTCCTCCCCACCTTCTTGGCCCCACAATACAAAGATCATTGCTGCATCAGACAACCTCATGCTGCCACTTAACTGCTGGAGAGTCCACCCGATCGATGTGACAGCTTCTCGCAGAGTCCACCTGAACAATGGCCTACCTAATCGCTGGACTATGTGGTGCTCAGGAAACCAACAGCTTCAGAGTTTTTCCCAGCATCTGAGAGCTCTCCCATGCCTCCATCCAGGTAAGTCCCGACAAGAATACCCATGCTGGTCCAGACTTGATCCAGACAAGCTCATGACAGCGGTGAGAATTATTGTACAGGCGGTGGGAGGAGGGGGGAGTGGCTGTTGATTTGAATCTCGT